>NW_028324300.1:28852685-29057685 GCF_058129835.1 Hydra viridissima
GATTTTTTTTCTGGAATCTAATAAATTTGTATGTTTATATATTATTTTAAATTAAATTTATTTCAAGTGATTGATATAGAAGATTGAACTTTATTCACGGTTATTTATTAAAAAACCAAATGGCAAAGCTTTTGATTTTTTATATAACATTTTACAACTGTTGACATATTTTGAAATCTTATTATTTTACAATTAATACAACAAATTTTGAAATGTTATATCTTTACAAATAATACAACAAAATAAACAATTTACTTCATATAATTGTTTCTATTTCTAGAGATTAATTTATATAAGATATAATAATTAATAATAATATAATAATTAATAATAGATATAAATTATTGCTAAATGTATTTTAAATGTAACTTTTGCTACATACATTAAAATGAATTTTTAAATAAATAAATAAACAATTATTTCTGAAAATAGAGATGCTGTCATATTGGGTCTAGAATTAGGAAAATTTCTCCAAAATCAATTAGCCATCATCTATTAAACAAGAGATATGCACCACATACAGTTGAAATTTAGCTTGTAGGCTTTAGTAAACCTGATGAGTTCTTTTCCATATATATATTTTTAAAAATCCTTTTTATGATTTAACAACAAGCTGCAGTTTAAAGTTTTAGGAACAATATAACATTTAACAAAGATTAATACTTGCTGGTAGAATAAAAGTGAAAATCAACATCACAAATATTTTAGCAATCATTGAACTAATTTTTTGATTTAAAAATAAGAAATATAAAAATAAAAACTATTTATTATATTAACTAAAAATTTATTTAACTTTACCAATATTTTATTGATAAAAGATGTAACAAGCAATTCTAAAGTGATATAACATAAATGTTGGTTACAAGTATTTTACTGCATAATGACCTTGAAAATAAAATAATATATATCTTGCAGTTCTTTTAAGTTCTTTTAAGAGTAATATTTTTATTGAAATTTGAGTTAAAAATAATTGGAAAAACATTAACAATTTCAAAGAAACTTACAGTATGATCATCAACATTTACAAAACTTTCAATAGAACATTTTAAAGGGATAGTATCATCAAGCTTGCCTTTTCCTTTTTTCTCCAGGATATTTGACATAGTTAATAGTTGCAATATTAAAAATAAAAACCTAAATTTAAAATTTCATACCTTAAATTAACTAAAAATGTTAGCATATTTTAGCAAATAGTGTGTAAAATTAACATCTAATAAAAAATCTTATAGCATCAAATCACTAAACAAACAAACAAATATCCATCCATCCATCCATCCATCCATCCATCCATCCATCCATACATACATACATACATACATACATACATACATACATACATACATACATACATACATACATACATACATACATACATACATACATACATGCATACATACAAATCTAAATATGTCAAGAAAAAGTCTTTTTTAGCCATTTAGAGGTTACATTAGATTTCTATGTCAATATCATGGTAGTGATAATGTCATCGCTATGGTATTTAGCTTGAGGGGAAATAAATAATTAGTTGTCAATCAAGATTATTAATTAGTATGTAGTCTGTATTTTATGTAAATAATATCAGGACTTGAAAACTGGAAAACTACAAAACAAAAGTGTGTTAATCAATTTCCTTCGTGTTATTAACTTAGTTTGCAGTTTTAGTTTAGGGTCCTTAATGTCATGACTTTTCTCTAAAAGGCTCTGCATACATGCAAATTATATATATATATATATATATATATATATATATATATATATATATATATATATATATATATATATATATATATATATATATATATATATATATATATATATATATATATATAAATCTACATTTATACATATTATATATGTGAATGATTCTACAAATATATTCAAGAACTGCCTTTAAAATTATGTAATAGTCATACGATTGACGCGATCTTTTTCCGCGATTACCACCAAGTGCTACCTCACATGCTTTACGAATGCTCAAGACCAAAGATTACCTAATACAAACTATAAGCGAGCTTTAACCGACTATTCGTTAGATCTCTTGTTTTATAGCTTGAGGCACCTCAAAATTAATTAAGTTTAATAATTTTGTTTGTACTTTTAATTTATAATCATAAGCTTTGTCGCGGTATAAAAAAATTAAAATAAGAATAAACAGCATCAAATTATAGAAATTTAAAACAAAAAATTATCAAAATATTAAAAAAGAAAAATACCAAGTTAGGAATGTCATCGGATTCCGTTAGGACACCGAACAGGCATTTTCTTAATTTTTTCTTTTTGAAATCCGAACCTGAACTGTGATAAGAATCGGTAAATACCCATTATGTAGAGCCCTGAAATCATAACTGATTGGGTTAGCGGGAATTGGCAAATAAAGAGTCGAAGCCGAAATATTATCAAATACCTATTTGGTTGTTACTTTTTTGGAATACTTGAAAATCCTCTACCCGTTTGATACTAGACATTATGACCATTTTGGACATTATGACCGTTCCGTTGCTAACAAAAGTAAAAATAATGACAATGAATAACTCTAAAGGGAATAGGTATGTCTTTTGGGAATATTTATTAATCTGAAGTAAGCTTTTTAGAATCATTTAGTGTCCTATAAAGTTGCGATTAATCACATTAATCTTAGTAACGATTGTGGAAACAAAAACTCATGCGCTCCTATTTCGGAATCTATTGGGTCCCAAAAATTTTTCAAAATGAAGTACTCTATCGGATACCACCATCCTCGCTTCGTTGAGTACGTGAATATTTTATACTTATGTGGCCATCTAAAATGATGAGCTTAACTAAAATTTAATTAAATGATAAGATAAATGCTCTAACTTAAATCAATATTTGCCAAACAACTTTAACCAGAACAACTTAAAAGTTTTATCCACTTGACACTTGACGTCGTCAATGCCATACTTGGCGACGAGGCATTTCATAACACCGTTTGCTAAAAAGCAATTTTAACTTTTTTTGGAGGTAATACTTCTAGTTTAGCTTTTGTGATTGACAATGTATTTTGGTCTTTATTACATGAACTTTCAGTTTCATCTTCTTAGAATACGGGGTAATTTAAATTCCTGTATCACTGTGGAGTGTCACTTTTAAATTCATACCTTTTTTCATTATCCAAGCCAACAATGTCAAGACTTAGTAAAGACCCGTGGCTTGATTGGCTAGCAAACATTTCTTTAATGTTTTGTTGTTACACTCATGGTTTATTGGTTGATTTTGTTGTTTTCAACGAGTCTGTTTAGCAATGATTTTAATTTAGAAATTTCAGAATTCGTTTTTTAACCTTAAAATAATTTCATAAAACGGAAAAGATGCGACGACGCTTAACGACGACAGCTCACGTTGGTTGAACTTGGTTTTACTTCTTTAAAAACAGAAAGTTCTTTATGGCATTAAAGCAGTTGATGGCTGTAGACTGATGATGACTGAAGATGGGTATGGACTAATAATGGCTGTAGATGGCTATGGATTGATGATGGCTGTAGATGGCTATGGATTGATGATGGCTGTAGGTTGTAATATTTAAAGAAAAGTTCAAAATATTAAATTTGCTACTTTTGAAAAAATTCCTTAATTAACTATTGTATTAATTGATTATTGTATTAAAAAAAGTATTTTTATTTAATCTTATGTATAAGTACTTTTAGTTTTTTTGGTATTCTTAAAACGTGACACCTGCAACATTGAAACCAAAGTTAAAGCTTAAAAATTCACGCAGTATTTCAATTGAAATTAGACATTTGACACTTCCAACAGGTATTTGTATTCGCTTGGTGGTATTGCCAAATGAATTTGGTTATGTAAGCGTTTTTTTGATATTGTGATATGATATCGTGAAATTACAAAAGCCTGACGAAAACCGTAAAATGCTTGTTTCTTTAAATACTATAAGAAACATTTTACTTAAAAATCGATGCAAAAAATATAAATAACTTGATGACACCCTGTCACAAAATATATTCAAGAATTTTTCTTGAAAATAAAAATTTGATGAATAACAAACTTAACCTTAGATATTTTGATCTTAGGTATTTACTTGAAGAAATATAAGGCTGCTGTTGCACTCCATAGGTTTTTTAACCTTCCGGATCCTTTATTGTAAGTTGGATGCCATTTAACGTTTTAAATGTTTTTAGAGCATTTCTGACGGAATTAAACTCCAGGAAGAATCTTTAAGAAAAAACTGCACGCAAATCCAAAAAGAAGCACGTGGAAGATTGTTATAGAATATGTTAGAAATATATTTTGTAATAAACTAACAATGGCATGAATATATATGCATCTTGAATATATAAATGCAGGGTTAGCCAAAAGTCACTTATCATTTGAAAATGAAAAATTTCTTTCACATCATACAGATTTTTAGCCATAAACAAGATTTCCAAATGATCCACAATTTACTCATCAAAGACGTGATCTTTTAATGGCACTGCCCGCAATTGCTTGCATAGTGACTCTGTTCATTCTAACTTCCCAAAAAAATTGTCTTTTAACTCGGCAAGAATTAGGGGCACAATAACAAATCCTTACTGTTTTAAGTACCCTTAAAGAAAAAATCTGTGGTCATCTGATCAAGGAAAGGTAAATTGTGGGACTTATAAAACTCCGCATTTCTGGAAGTTATTCTTTCTCAAAAAAATTTATATTAACAGTTGCATGGTCTCTCAGTTTAAGTAAGTAGTTGCCCCAATTTGCTGCCAAAACATTTCAGCTGTGTTCTTAACAACGGAAAACACTAATTTTTTTTACATTTAGGGAATCTTCCCCTGTAAATCGTTGTCGTATTTTAATCATTATTCTCAAAGACCTTTGGATCAAGCACTATTTTAAATGCTATTCCCCACCAAATTGTGACTTTAAAAGGAAGTAGCTGTCATTGATGAATGTCCCTTCCTCTTTAAAAATGCTCTACAATACCTATTCGATATTTTTCTGTGAACAAGCTAAGGGCAGACTTTAAACTTGTGGAAGATCCTTGATGGAACCTTTTTACTGAACGAGGGCTAGTATTGCTGGTTTTAACGGAAGATTGGTTTCGCTCATGCGTTTCATGTATGCTCTTTGATAAGTAACAATTGAATTCTTATGTTCAAAGTTAAACTCAATAAGTTTGACATGTTATTCGGTCGTTTACTTAGCCATATTTGTTTTTTCGAATTTTGTATTTTAAGATTATAATCAACCAAAATCTTCCGTGAATTTTGGCCCAATCTTTAAAAAATCCATTCGAACTTAAGATAAATGTAACTGTTTTGAGCAAATTTATTATGACGTAACTTACATGCCATTTTGACGTAATAAATGCAAGTTGGTTATCTGGCAATGCAATTGTAAAAAATGTGACTCATAGAAGATATGAAAGTGATAGTACTCTTTGAACAAGTTATTCCTAAAAAATTTTAAAAATAAGATCAGAAGATAAAGAGATAAGATGAAAAAGGTAATTTCTTTGTGTTGCATCCAATAGGTCGGTGATAAAAAAAACAATAATCTTATTTACATTAGTTCATCAACCTTTTTTCTCCGTTGTGCTCAACAATATTTCATAAATTCTAACTTACAAGTTGCAATCTGCAAATTAGATTTTTAAAATCTAGAATTCTTTATTCCATTCATAATACAAAGCAACTTGTGACTTCCCAACTAGTTCCGCTAAGTGAACCAACAGGAGAGTTAGAATAGTAACTCACAACTCCTGCAAAACACAGTTTTGTAGCTTAAGTGTTTAAAACCGTTATTTTCCGTGTTTTTTTTTAATTCTCCATGGAAACAAAGCTGATATAATTTGAATCTAAAGAAATATAGTAATAACTGGTTGAAGGATTTTTGAATATAGATTAAAAAAAAAAAAACTTTTCAAACAAAGCGCTTTGTATTTTAAAATCTGGTATTTGCGTCTAAAAATCTCATAAGCTAGTTATAAAGAGTTTTTAAGAACCCATTCCTTTTTTACGACCGAAGTCGAAATACTTCTATTTTAAAGGTAAGCCGTAAAAAAAGAGGTCAGTTGACACTTGACGACTGCTGTCAAAATACAATTTGGTGGGAACATATATGGGCAAACACAAAGTGCGCATGCTCTCATTTTTATAAATCAACAGATTGATATTGCTACTTTGAGCAAGTCACGTCAAGATGTAAATACAAAATTTTAAGTTATTTTCTAGTTAGTGTTAGAACTGCGATACTGGAAGGTTGTTTTGGATCTCCTCGTTCATAATATTTCCTTACATGTTTTTACAATTCTTGATTATTTGATTTAAAATATTTAAGATGACTATATTGCCGAAGAAAAAAGAGCAGAAAAATGATGAAGTTGAAAGAAATCGCTCAAGAAACAGAGCCACTCGCAGTGGTGATGTTGTTAGAAATAGAAATAATCAAGATGAAAATATTTCAGAAAATTCAAATAGCTTAGATAAAAGAGACTCACAAGAGGCAATAAATCTGCCACCTCATAAACGTTCAAGACACCGTCAAAATACAAATTACTTTTCTAAAAATAACAGAGAAAGTCGTGAAGGCAGTGTCAGTCCAACTTATGATGTAAATGAAAATGGGTATAACAGTTCCGATGAATATGGTAGTCGATGGGAAGTCAAAAAGGTAAAAAAAAGAATTTCTTGAGTTTACATCCAGGAAACTAATTTCATTTTATTGATAATTCAGCAGCAACTATTATTATAATTAATTTAAAGATGAAGAAAACCTTGTATTCTTCCTGCCTAAGTTTTCAAAATTTTAATATGACTAATAGTCCGAAATAAAATGTAATTATTCACTCTTCCATAATTTCAGTCGTTTACATTAATTAATAATTTTTTTTTAGGGATAATTTAAGCAATAAATGATTTTTATATTTTTAATTATGCAATATAGGTACAAATTTATGTAATGTAGGTACAAATCCTTTTCAATGCATACATACATACATACATACATACATACATACATACATACATACATACATACATACATACATACATACATACATACATACATACATACATACATACATACATACATACATACATATTGGTATATATACTGGTTGTCATGTAAGTTGTTGTAATATAACCAATAAGAGTAAATACTTGTGTTGTTACATTATCACTTAACAAAGTTTTTATTATGTTAAACAAGTTTTAAAAATCATTTAAAGAGTATTCTGTATTGCAGAGTATGGGAGGTGAGTTCAGACTTTTACAATGAGAGCGGAAATAAATGCTTTGGAATAAGTAGTTCACCAAATCAGTCCAAATCTTAAATTAGTATAAATGAATAATAGGTTCATATGCTGTAATAGTCCCTACATATCTTGTTTTTTTTTTCTTCTCACTATTTTGTTAGAATATCCTAACCTAATAGGTGTCTGTCTTTAACTCCTAAGCAATATGGTGAGGAGTCTTATGGGTACTCATCTGATAATTGCCCCAATTCCATATTCAAGAGGTGACAGATATGGAGGTCATATGTTTGCTACACAGGCACTAACTTTTATGAGATCTGGGTAGTTTTATCTTATCTAAACCCATACAATTTTCCTAGAACATCCATGTAAATACTGGCAATAACCCTGAGGCTAAAATCAAAAATATATGATGCTTTTTTTTGTTTAGAAGTGACAATTCTATGCATCATAATACCCTGAAGGTTCTTAATCTTAGTCACTCGTGGTACTGTATCTCTTTTGGGCCTTACATAACTCATATATAAACTGAATAAAATCAAATAATTTTTCAAATTAACCCTTCCCTAGCTTTTAGATTATTCTTTGTTTACAAGTATGAAAAACTTTTTCAAAATCAAATCTCAAAATACAACTTTATTGCAAATTGCTATAAAGCTGTATTTTGAGATTTAATTTTGAAAAAGTGTTTATTCACTAAGAATATTTTAAGTAATATCAGATTGTGCTATGATATTATTTTGTGTCTATTTTTTTTTTATTCTTAGGGTGTTTTAAAGCTTGATGGTCCAACGCCAGAGGTAAAACCTTATTTAGAACTTAAGAATCAATTTTATTGTCTTTTCATTTTGTTTTAACACACAAATTCATAGTTTTCTAATGAGATCTTTTCATTAAAAATTTTCCTTGGTTTTAAAGCAGTTTGGTCCTCTTTTTGTTATAAATACAAGTAATTCTACTATTATTGATAGTATTATCTTACTAGGTTGAAAAATTAAGGAAGTTCTTTAAATAACAATCATTTTTACTATTAGCAAGAGGCAGAGTTTGAAAAGCAGTTGCTCTTAAAAAGAGGTTTTCAAATAAAACAAATGGCTACAGATGGAGCTTGTTTATTTAGAGCTGTAGGTGAGGTATATTTAATAAATTTTAATTACAGTTGTAATAAATGTTTTTATACTTTTTAATTAAAAAGATGAAGTGTTATATTTGTCAGACTGAACAGGTCTTTTAAACTTAATGATTTAACAAAAATCAGTAGCAGATTGCTAAAAATATTATGCTTGAATAGGAAACATGGTTTGGCACATTAGCCACTGGTTTAAATCCTACTCTGTGTATGGTTGTTTGAAAAACAGTTTTGAGTTGTTAATGTTGTTTTAATTATTCTTAAAAACCCTGAAATGCTTTTAAAAGAATTTTTTCCTTTTTTATTTAGCTGACCAAATATATGGGGATCAAGAAATGCACAGTGTTGTAAGAAAACATTGCATTGACTACATGGTGAGTTTTAGTTAAGACTTAAAAAATTTATACATTGAACATTTGTAATGTAGATCTGGATCACATTTTGTAACATTTAGGTTTATAACTTTGTATTGTTCACTATTTCTAGGTTAAAAACAGAGATTTCTTTTCTCAATATATAACAGAAGATTTTCATTCTTATGTTGGAAGAAAGAGAAATGACTCAATTCATGGTAATCATGTAGAAATGCAAGCATTAAGTGAAATATACAACCGACCAATAGAGGTTTATCAATATGCTTGTGGTAGGTTTTCTTATATGATTTTTTGAATTAAATTTTTGAAAAAAATAAGATCTCAGATTATAATCTGCTAACAATTATAAATGTCAATTATCTTTTCTGAAAAGTAGAAATATTCACCATGATTTACAAAGCGCTTTATAAATTCAAAACTTGTTGAATAATGAATAATGAAGTCTGTTTATTTTTCAGAGCCAATAAATATTTTTCACAGTCGGTCTTCTAATAGTGATGAAAATCCACCACTTAGACTTAGTTATCACGGAAATATACATTATAATTCTGTTATTGATCCTTATAATCCAACAGTTGGAGTAGGCCTCGGTTTAGCAGGATACAAACCTGGGGTAAGATTTTTTAAATGTATAGTAGTTGCTACAGGATTTTTATGTTTTTGGTTAGATTTTCTGCTATTCTAGAATTTTAATCCAAACAAGTTTTTCTTGCTTTGTGGTTTTTTTGTTCAGTAAAAATCTAAATTTAATCTTTATGTTTTTTGTTTTTAAAGTGGATAAAAAAACTCATTGTAATTTTGATGTTTTGTAGATGCATGATCAGAGGTTATTACAAAGTACCATACAAGAATCTGAAGCACAGCTTTTAGAACAGGTTCAATTTTAAAATTTTATTCTTAAATTCAAAAGGTACTTTTAATGGTTTATATGTTTGAATTTTTGATGTTTTTAGAAAAGATTTTAAATAAATTTCATATGAAGTTTTAATGCTTATCTCTAAAAGATGATCAATCTTTAAATATTGTACTGTTATTGGAAATTATTGAATCTATTATGTGTCTGTAAAATTTCATTTAAAGCCAATGTATAGACATTTGATCACTATTCTATCACTATTTATTATCCTATTATTTTTACAGAAATATTAACATAGAAATAATTTTTGTGTTTATCTAGATAATTTGTTTTCATTAAAGGAGATGTTACAAGATAAGTTAAAGGCAACTGACTGGGAAGCAACTGATGAGCATCTGACTGAAGTTGCAGCCAGAGAATCTTATCTGGAGTGGCTTCGAGAAAACCAGAGTAAAGAAAAAAATGTAAAAAGACAACTAAATTAAATACTTTGTTAAAAAGTTGCATAGTTTTAAAACTTATCTTGATTAGCTGTTTATTTATATTTTGTTAAAGCTAGTAGAAAAGTTATTATAAATTACTATAAATTACTATAAAGGTAATGTTATTATGATGGAAAATTATGACCAAAATTTTTATTTACTTATTACACCAAAATAATCATGATCATTATTTATTCTTATTCAGACAGGTGCCTCAAGTTCAACTTGCACGTCATCTCAAAGTCGCCATTCACCGGCAAATCGCTCACCAAGTTGCGATAGCGGTTCTCGCTGTTCGCCTCAAGGAGAAAAACATATAAATTTATCAATTTTACCGAATGACCACGAGACCCCTACTAAAAATACTACTACTTACATCTCGTTATCAACCTCCCACTCTGATGATTGGAGTTACGCTTTAGGATATAGTGAAGGTAATGGTTCATTTTTTTTAGATATATTCTATTATATTTTGTCAATATTTTTTTCATTTCATAAATTTTGATTTCTTTTTTCCAGCTAAGTTTATAATTTTAGATTGGGACAATGATCCAGTGTTGGCTGCAGTCCTTGCGCAATCGCAGCAAGAATATTTACAAGAAATTTCGAGAACTAGCGCTGCTGTAAATAAAGAATGCGACAAAAAGTCTACTTCGTCCTAGCCTTGAGATATAGAAATTTTAATTGTGTTTTATGTAATTTCCGATATCTTCAAACAACTTTATATTCTTATATATTTTCTCCAAATATGACTCGAAAAAATGATAGTTATATTTTCTTATCATATACTTGTCGTTAGATCTCGATAAAGTAGAGAGGACCGTGTATTACAAAGAATGAAAAATACAATGAATCTCTTACTAGATGTTGTTCAACTAAAAAAATTTCGATATCCTAAAAATAATAAACTTCTTTGTTTGTTAATTAGAATATCAAGATTTCTTTTTTTTTTTTTTACTTTTTTCCTATGGTTTTATAAAGCGTATAACTTAGGATCGGCGTTCTATTAACAATTTTACCATATATGAAATATGTTAATATAGCGAGAAAATAGAAAATTTTTTATTCTAGTATCCTAAAATAACGAAATTGAGAGACCAGATTGAAAGAGATGATCGCGTGAACTTGTCTCTTGAGTTTTTAATGCATCTTACGCTTGCGTAAACTATTTTCTTGAGAATCTAATGCTCATGTGTGTACGTCTCTCTCTCGATTATTCAGCTCATGCTCGAATGCACTTGTCTCGAGCTTATTAGAGCATCTGACGATTGCTAATAAATTTGTTTCACATGAATGTTGGCAAAAGTCATCTTTTTTATTAAATTACATTTTTCAGCGATTCATTCAGTCATCAGTCTTCCCTTTAAAGTTTTGGTGCTATGTTTAATGGCTGAATGTTTGTTAAAATATTGAACCCTCAGTCCAATCATTTTAGGGTAATTAAACTTAGTAGAGAATAAAAGTTTGAGTAACTAAACGTTGAGTAAATAAAGGTTGAGTAAACATTATTTAGTGTTGAGCTGGTACTCAACATTAAATAATGCTTGTTTAGATTACAGTAGAATCTTAATAGGGATCTAACGAATTTAATGTAGTTATAAAATGCTGAAGCAATAAGCACAAGATTAAATTAAATTTATGCGTATGTGCAAAACCCAACAATGTAAAGAGTTCCCTGGATGGATACAATTCGCTTTTTTGACGTGTTTCAGCGTATTTAAGATGCTTTTCAAGAAATTGAGTGAATCGGTTACCAATTTAAACTAATAAGGTAATTTCTGAAAAAATCTGGTCTGCGTGATACACCATCAAAAAGTGTAAATAGAGAAAAAACATTCGTTTGAGCGAAGTTTAATTTAATACAAATTGAATTTAACCATTTAATGCATATCAATATTTTATTTATCATTAATACGTTTATGTGTATAAATGATCTAACATAATATCAAACAAAAAAGTAATATATATCCCACAAATGCTTTTTTAAAATTTGCTTTTTAGTTAATTTTTTAAAAATGATTTAATTATTTAAGCAAATATATTTAAATCATTTGAGCAAATATCAATATAAACTTTAACTTTTCAGATCCATTCATAATAAAATTATGTTTTATAAATAAAATATAATATAAAATACTCATCAGTTATTTTACAAAACAAAATAATTGCGATCAACACAAATTATTTTATTTTACGTTGCCCCCAAGGCCAGGCTTTTTTTTCAATGAGAAAGACAAATGATTTTCAATTACAATGGTCGAACAACCACTTTCAGATAACAACCGAAAATTCCGAACAATCTTTTTACATTTCTCTTGGTTTTTGTCTTGACTTTAGGTTTTCATAATTTAAATTTTTTTGTGTTTTAATGTATTAGAGGGAAAAGCTTTTAATATTTAAAAAATACGATTTTTTTCTTGTCATTAACTTTATCTCCAATTTTTATTTAATAAGCATGTAATAACATATCGGGATTTAACAAGCAGATTTCTTCGCCACACTTTTTTTAGAATTATAAAATTGAGTTGAAAAAGAAAATATTTTAGTTTTTCTACAATTACCTGGTGTTTGTTTCGGTTATTACTTATTATTCTAATTGATTTATTATTATTTGATTTAGATTGAATAACTTTGTTTACCTTTGAAATTGACAACTCTATTGAGGAAGTTTCATTAAAGTTTTTATTCAAATTGTTATATACTTTTGTCTTTATTAATGCATTTGAAATAACATGGCTAGTTTGACAGCTTGATGCAGTCAAATTGCCTCCCTACTTTTTCCACCGGAAAGTTCCAGTTCCACCGTAAAAAATATTTAATTGATCAGAAGTATGTGAAACAAAACTGTGGAAATATTTACCATAAAAATTTTGCCATGCTTCAAGTTGGGGTGCAGGACCTTCACCTTTTAAAGAATCTCACTTAATCTCATCATAAATTTTAACATCATTGATTTTATTTAAATATCAATATACTAATGTTGGGAAGAGGCAGTGTTTGGAACCTTTAGTATTGTAAGATGTTCTCTTTTTTGCAATACTTCATTCAATGCTAAGAGATTTGGATCGTTGTTTGAAAATATTATACCATTTGGTTACTGCTCAAACCCATACTTGGTCTAAAGCAGATAAAAAGATTAAAATAGTCCTTAATCAGGCTAAGATGCAGGTTGTAAAGGCTGTTAGATTGACAATAGAAATTCTTCAAGTTAGTCCAAACTCCAGAGGAAGTTAGGTTGTTTAGAAGAATTCCTGTTAACATAGATAAAGGTTCAATTGCAGATTGATTAGTAAGGAAAGAAAATCTCTGCGCTGTCCAAATAAAAATTTCGAAAGTTTTGCAATACTCAATGTTGTACTTAGCCTGACTCAGCATGTTGATGTAATTAAAAAACAGTCAGTGTGACTAAAGTGAAAGATGTAGGTTATGATCTAATGATATTTTACAAATAAAATTTCAGTTGGGCATAACATCTCTAAACATGCAACAAGTGTGTGCATATTTATGGGAACTGTTTGTTCTCACAGATGGATGAATTTCTTTTTTAATAAAGATTTTTATAGGTACACTATTCTCTGTATCCTATCCCATGTTTGTAATTGGAATGTTTACCTAAAGTAGCTACAAACACCCAGTGCACGAGATGTACGGTGCATAAGTTGGGTGGAAAAAAAAAGGTGCATAAAGTAGGGGTTAATTATCAAATATTATAAATATGCACGCATTTTATGCACCTATACAAAAAATGCCTTAAATCTTAAATTTAACTTCAAATTTAGACTCCTTGACCAAAAAAATATAAATATATCAATAATAATAATAATAATAATAATAATAATAATAATAATAATAATAATAATAATAATAATAATAATAATAATAATAATAATAATAATAATAATAATAATAATAATAATAGTAAAAATAATAATAATGATAATAATAACAATAATGATAACTATATATATATATATATATATATATATATATATATATATATATATATATATATATATATATACAGGGCCGGATTTAGGTGTGGGCATTGTGGGCAATTGCCCAGGGGCCTCCACAATTAGGGGCCTCCACATAAAATCATCATAGAATTTTTATGCATGTTTTTTGTGGTTCGTGGAGTTAAAGTACGTATCAATGACAAAGTTGTGGATACATTTCCAAATGAGATAATGTTACGAATATACTTGGTCCTAATGATCACAAACTGTTCTGGGGAACGTTCGTTCAGTAAAATAAAGTTCATAAAGAATCGACTCCGCACTACATTGACTCATGATAGGCTTAGTTTTCTAACTTTGATGAGAACTGAACACGGTTGTTCAGAAGCGACAAGTTATTATACGCAAGCGCAGTAGAAACTTAAAAAAATTCAACTTTTAATAATGGCTACGGTCCGTAGCAACGAATTTTCTTATTTAGTTGACTGATCATTTATATATGTTTCCATATAAATCAACATTTTAAACTCTTTCTAAAACTGAAATCATAATAAGCATATCTCAGTTGCATAAGAAAATGATTCAAATAAGATAAAGATTATATCAAAAAGTTTAAAGTTGCGCTTTTCTAAGTAAATTAACATTCTTGAATATGCTGATTTGTTTACACTTTTAAAAACACATCATCTAATTTTCTGAGCGTAGAAACTAAATGATTTTTTTTTTTTTTTAATTTAGATGAGTTTTTATAGTATTTAACACTTTTATCAGATCTTAGCACTCAATTTTTTCTTCTTGTAAATAAGCATACAAACACACAGATATACATGCATACATACATACATACATACATACATACATACATACATACATACATACATACATACATACATACATACATACATACATACATACATACATACATACATACATACATACATACATACATACATACATACATACATACATACATACATACATACATACATACATACATACATACATACATACATACATACATACATACATACATACATACATACATACATACATACATACATACATCAACGTAGACGATTTTAAAAAACACGATAAGTAATGAAAAATTGGTCGCTAAGTAGAAGTTCATTCTGTAACGAAGGTCCGTAGCCATTTTGAAAGTTCTAAATTTTTCATAATCCAACTGCGCTTGCGCACAATGACCTGTTGCTTATCAAAAGAGTTGGAACGACCGTGTGAATATGATATTCTCAGATTTGACTTTAACCAATTGATTCAAGACTTCGCAAAGATGAAGTCTCGTAAAGTGCAGGGCTTGTAATTATAATTTCAATTTATCTGTTTCCCTTCTCCAGATATCTTCGACTTTGCGTGTTAATTGTGTTTAACTATTTGCTTATTTATTAGTGATATATAATAATTTCATCAATCTGTTGTGCATGTACAGTTCCTAATATAATCACATTATTATGAATAAGAATGCTACCTTTTTGTGTTTTTAAGGTAGAGTGTTTTATTTAACTATATGGTTTAACTATGTTAATTAAAGATGCTTAAGAAATGCACATCACCATTATTAAAAATATATTGAGTTATCTTTTTTGTGTTTTTTAAGGTAGAGTGGGCCTCCACAAAATATATGCCCAGAGCCTCCACATATCTAAACACGGCCCTGTATATATATATATATATATATATATATATATATATATATATATATATATATATATATATATATATATATATATATATATATATATATATATACATATATCAATCCAATTTTTCAAAAGTTTCTATCGTAAATTAGAAGAACTATGAATTTATTCCAAAAAATATCACTGTGGGGCAATTTTCAAAGTCAAATATAACCATCAGCGTTTGGTTTTTCGCTTTTTAACGAATAATAACAATTAAAATAAATATTTCAGTATAAGTTATTTAAAATAAATCTAACTTTAAATAATTTGTATATTGAGATATACAGGGTTGCGATACCTCGCAAATATCATTTTGTTTCATGACTGTGCAGAATTACTGTTCTATAAAAACCCGATATAATTCGATTTAAAAAAATTTTAACTAACAATTTTACATTCAAATGTAAATATGTCACACCTAAAACCTGGCTGTATTAAACACAAAAAGAGTTCTATTTTAATTAACTTCAGAAAATTTGATTTTATCTCAAAAGTTTGATATGGAGATTTATACTTCATTCATTATTGTTTGTTTAAAGTCGAAAAACCAAACGCCGATGCTTAATTAAATCAGAAATTTTAGTCTAAAACGAGAAAGGATTATATTTAATATCCGGTGGTTATAGATAATTCTCATCACTATCATAATTACCGTAATCTATATACAATTAAATATCAGAAAGATGATGTTTTTGATATTTCAAATTTGGAAATGTCGGAATAAATTGTTTCTCTCTCCGCTGTAATCACAAATAATAAATATGGCAGCTTTAAACTGCGGCAGAAGTTTTAGTTTTGGACATGTGTTGATTAAAGAATCCTTTACTTTTTTTATCTCTAAGTTTTCTTATGCTTTTGTCAATATCAAGCCTGTTGTAAATGGTCGTATCTTTTCGTATTATGTGATATTGTATTTGATAAATATTTCAATGACAAATGCAATTTGTATGGTTGTTGTTTTAAAATGTCACTAGTAGAAAACGGTTAAATTTCATTTTGGTGATAACAAAGATTAATCTTGTAAATAACTTTTGGTTGCACTTCAAATTGTCACTATATAAGGACATTTTTGGACTATTCTTACTGTTCTATACAAGACAAATCTAACACATTGTTCTTGTAATTGCATGTATCAAAATATTCCTAAATTACCATAAGTAGTTTAAAATTATTTATTTCAAAATATTTTAAACAACAATTATAAGCCCTCATTTTTTATAGATAAAAAAAACTATAAGTACTGCCAAGCAGTTAAATGTCATTTACTAACTTTTTTGTTAAATTTATTTTTTACTTGGTCAAAGTTTTTATTATCTTAGGAACATCTAGATTATTGTGTGTTTATATAGGATTTGTTTGATGAGTTTTTATAAATAGATTTAATGAAATTTTTAGCTGAAATATATTCCCTGAGTAATTGAGGTTTAAGATGTTTTAGTTGCTCCTCAAAGGTGTGTTGATAGGTTTACAGATTTGAACAATGAGGAAGTCTGTGATTTGTTCCTGACAACCCAAACTGTTTCTAAAGTTGTACAAAAACATTTTAATGCCACATCAATGACGATTGCTGTCCAGGTACTAATTTCATTAGTAATATACTAATTTATCTCCTAAAATTTCTTTAAAGTATCATGCAATTCCTATCTCCATTCAAATTTTGATAAAAACAGCTCTTTTTTTCTTGTTCTCTTAGTTATAACCTTAAGATTTTTGTCTGATATTTAATAAAATATTCAATATTATTTGTGTTATATTCAATATTATTTTTAGGTGTATTATATATGATTTTTACAAATGTTTTGTAAATCTTTTATTGTAATCTAAAATCTTTATTTCTAGGATGGACCTGAAGCAGGTCAAACTGTAAAAGTAAGGATTCTCTAAACTTTATCAATGACCTATAAATTTTCTGCAATATTTTTCTGAACATGTGTTATAAGTTTAGTATTTCATGCATTACAAGTATAATAATAATAGAGTACAAAATGATATCTGATCACTAATAAAATGCTGTCCGATACTAAAATAATATCTTAAGATATTGACAGGTCTTTAGTAAGAGTGATAGGATATTAATTTTAAATGAAACAACAATAGTTTGACATATCAATATAGTTTTCACTTTATTTTGGCAATTCTTAAAAGTAGATACCCTTCAAATCCACCATGGCTTCATTTACATTTATATATCCAGTTGCTCCAATTTTTGATCACCCTGTTCAATATTTGCAGCTGTATGCTGGCAATAATCTGATGATTATTGGCTTCTAAATAATCCAAAACCTGTGGGTTGTTGGCTTAGGCTTGTGCTTTGATTTGAGCCCAAAGAAAACTATATAGGGGTATCAAATCACTGACTGCAATCTCCATTATATAAATCCTTATTGTGAGATGAAAACGAGATTGCAATCTCCATCTCCATTATATAAATCCTTATTGTGAGATGACCTAATTGTCAAACTTTTGCTTTAGCAAATCAAGTGTAATGTATGACATGTAGTGCCAGAATTTGAGAACATTAATATTGAAGAAATGTGTTGGAAACAGAAATTCAAATAACATGGCTCTAAAGCAGTTGTCATTGATGGTTATGGCTCTTTCCTCCTTATTTTTATAAACTGTAAACTACACTGAATATTTTGACATAACAAGTAAAAATTATATATATCATAAAAAAAAGAATTTTCTCTAGTGAAAAAATCATCAACCTTATTAAAAGAGCTTTATCTTGGTTAATATCGTATAATAATATCTTGTAAAAAAAAAATCAAATTCTGTTGAATAATAAGATATATATTGAACTATATATCATCAGTGAGTTGGACAATATTTTGGGTCCTGTCTAGCAAAGTTTTTAAAAAATAGCTTTAAAAGTAAAAATTTAGAAAGTTAATTGCAACATAAAAAGTGTTGATAAGAAAACAAAGAAATTTTTATATTTTCTTCACTTTTATATTTTCTTCTATTTATATTTGGAGAGTCCATTTTATTAAACTTTAACTCATAATAAATTTTCATGTGAAATTATTTTTTTTAATCCATTATATTTAGCATGTACATGTTCATATTCTGCCTCGCAGAACCAATGACTTTGTGAGAAATGATGAAATTTATACTCAGGTATACTAATATACAATTGATATGTAGCATTAGTAATTTTTTCTTTAGTCTTTCTTTAAATTTTTGAACTTCTTGGGATCATCCAAATTATTCTCTTAAACTTTTACTCATAGTTAGAAAAGCATGACAAAGATCTGTTTGAAGATGCTGAACTCTATAAAATACAAATTAGTGACACAACATTTCGCACTGAAGAGCAAATGGCTAATGAAGCTGCTACTTTAAAAGCATATTTTAGTTGATGAAATGTTATTTTTTTGTATTTTATTTAATATTGATATAATTAAAATTTTGAAACTGTTACTTCATTCTAATGTGATGATTAATGATTGATGATGATGATGATGATGATGATGATGATGATGATGATGATGATGATGATGATGATGATGATGATGATGATGATGATGATGATGATGATGATGATGATGATGATGATGATGATGATGATGATGATGATGATGATGATGATGATGATGATGATGATGATGATGATGATGATGATGATGATGATGATGATGATGATGATGATGATGATGATGATGATGATGATGATGATGATGATGATGATGATGATGATGATGATGATGATGATGATGATGATGATGATGATGATGATGATGATGATGATGATGATGATGATGATGATGATGATGATGATGATGATGATGATGATGATGATGATGATGATGATGATGATCATGATGATGATGATCATGATGATGATGATCATGATGATCATGATGATCATGATGATCATGATGATCATGATGATCATGATGATCATGATCATGATCATGATCATGATGATCATGATCATGATCATGATCATGATGATCATGATCATGATCATCATCATGATCATGATCATCATCATGATCATCATCATGATCATGATCATCATCATGATCATCATGATCATGATCATGATCATGATGATGATGATCATGATGATCATGATGATCATGATCATGATCATGATGATCATGATGATCATGATGATGATCATGATGATCATGATGATGATCATGATGATCATGATGATGATCATGATGATCATGATGATCATGATGATCATGATGATGATCATGATGATCATGATGATGATCATGATGATCATGATGATGATCATGATGATCATGATGATTTTGACATACTAAAATCATCATGATTAGATCATGATGATTTTAGTATGTCAAAATTGATGAATAATAAAGAAGAATCCCAAGCATTAGAAATTGAACACTCATTGAGTTGTGAGGTGGAACGGATTGATCAAAGTTCCCCAGAGCTATGGCCTGAACAAATTCCTGGTGTTACATCATTCTCTGCCATACTTAAAGCTTCCCAGAACAAAGCTCCTATACTAGTATGTTTGTTATACTTCAAAAAATAAATGTATACTTATTCAAAATTATATTGTTTATGGGTAATTTGTGGTTAGAATACTGTTTTGTTAATTTGAGGATATTGATGGAAAGCAAGATGAACTAACTGAAGCAGACTTAGAAAGCATTGATGAACTGAGTAGTTTATCAGTTCCACAAATTATGGAGCGGTTTCTAGAGTTAAAAAATCAAGCTTATCAATTAGGCATTGAAGAAACAAGAGAGATGACTCGTGGTAAATATTTGAATATACTTGGCAAATAATGGATAAAAATGTTATCAAAAAATACATTTTAGTCAATACAAATTTTTCATATTACTCTTGTAATGGAGAAAGGATCACTTAAAGAGATTGTTGACATTGAAACATCAAAAGAGCCTTATCTTTTGACTTTTGAAAATGATACTGAATGTATGCAATAAATGACTAGTGTAAATATTAAAAAAAAAAAAGACAATTTTTATTTATTGTTAAAATTGTTGTATTTAATTGTTATTTTTTGTAGAACTATTTTTATCTTATTGAAGTTACATTTTAATTTGCTGCATAAATTTTTTATTTGAAATAGTTAATTTTTATTGAAATAAATTCATATTACACTAAGTAATTTTAAAACTTTAACATTATTATATTCCTTTGTTTTAATTCCGAAAGTTTTAATACCTTTTGAAAGGCATTTTTCTTTTAATTTTGTCCTATTACATTTTTAGTTATAAAATCTGTTTTTGTTACAAAAAACAATTTTTTTATTTTTCTTTCATAATTTTTCTTTTTCTAATTGAGGTTATCTACATATTGCTACAAGCTTAAAATGTCACACATTTCATTGTCTTTGAAGATTCAGGATACTTTGAAATGTTTTGGATGTAGATTTATTTTATCAAAGACTTTTTATGTAAAATCAACAAGACGCAATATTTGTTTTATCTTTGCGGGTTTACAAGCTAATCCTCCAAATTTAACTTTGAGAAAATGTGATTTTAGCACCTCCATGAGTATTTACAATGGGAAGGAAAAAAATGTGTTGAATTTACCTAACTTAAATGCAAACACCAAATGGGATGTTTTGTTTTCATTTCCGCATATTAAACTTTTGGGAATAATATCTCGTTTCAAAATGTACCAATTAGCTTTTATGATTGCTATGAGTTATCCTTTGTATAACATATATTTGGAAAAACATATGTCTGATGTTTCAATTACAACTGCAATAGTAGGTGGTAGTCTTTTAGGTAGCGGAGTTCTGTTTATTGTGTTTAGTTACTTTGCTACCAAAGTTGTGGGACAACTTGCAGTTAATCAAACTGATGATGTTATTCGAATATCTCGTTTAACATTCTATGGAAGGCGCACAGAGGATTTTATTGAAGTTAATAAAATTATCCCAATGACAGATTTGATGGAAGTAAATGATCTTGAAGAAGTGTTTCAGGAACTGTGTATTGAGCGAGAAAACAAAAAACTTGACAGATATCTGTATTCGTTGAAATATGGAAAATTTACTGATTGTGAACGTTTTTGTCGTTTGTTAGGAGTACCTTATGGACACTTAAAATAAAATATAAGTTTTTCTCTTTCGTTCTTTTGCAAAATACATGTCAATTTTCAACTTTACTATTTGTATATGTATATATATTTTTTTATCATCTTCAATTTTATAACATTAATATAAAGATTTATTTAAAAATCTGCATATTTATGTTATTTTGAAACCCTATAAAGAAAAAAACTGCTGACTAACCTGGCATGCAAAGTTATAGGTTAACTCACATTTTACACTGAAAAACATTTAAATGACAAATATAAATTTGTTGGGGCTAGATGAGATCCTCTGTTGTATTCAGGAAGAAACAGTCTTATTATTTCCAGAAAAAAATTTCCCAAGAACAGATCATTTTACAAAGTTTTGTGGATTTTTTATGAAGAATAAAGATCTTGCATGTGAAGAGATTGGTTTTCAAGTTGATAAATTGAATAAAGCATGCACTAAAAAGGTAATATAAAAAGAATTTCAGTTTCTTTTTATTATTTATTTCAATTGTTTTTATTAATTTGTAATATTTTCCACCTTTTTGACTCCTATAAATAGAGAGCAAATATCTTTTTTTTTACAGCAAAGTGATAACAAACAAACTTTATTTTTTGTTTCACGAGTAACAATGAATACTAGCAAGACGATGATCTACGTTACTTTACAAAGAGCAAATGTTATACAGACTTTGCTAAGCAATTTTTTAGTAGTTAACAATTCTAAGAAAGATGAAAGTTCTAATTTTTGCAATAACACAAAAGTACTTGGCCTAATTAATCCACCTGAAAGATCTTCTTTCAACAACTCTTTTGATTCATTAACGACAATGCTAGAAGTTAGACAGCAAGATAAAGGAGATGCACATGAAAGTTCAGATGAACTTTTAGTAGTTTGTCATGTTTTAAAGAATTATCTAAAGACTGTTGGAACATTGAAAATTTTACTATTAGCAAATTTCTGTCAAAGGCTTCTTGATTCAAAGTGAGTTTGAATTGTGTTGATTAGAGGTACAAACTTTATTTTTTTCTACAAGTTAAAACAGCAAACTCTTTTCAGTGCCAACTTTTATTAATATTTAACCTTTTATGTGGAATGTTTTTAATAAATTTTTTGATGCTTTAAAGTTTATAATTTTGTTACATTCAGCACATCTCCAGTTTTCATTTTGTCATACTTAAATAATGTTCAGTATATGGAGCAAGTGAAGAGTTCAATAAAAACTCTGTATGTTGAGGAGAACGACCTCAAAGAAGTTGAAGGCATATCAAGTATTTTAGAGAAACTCTGTGACAGTAAATACTGTTTGAAAAATGATAAAGATATTTATATTGATGGTGAAAAATTTGCCAATGAAAACTCACTTAGAGGTATAATGAACATATATTAATGGTAATTTTTAGATTCTGAAAAGAGATAAAAACCCAAAAGTTACTTGTTAGTGCTGCAAACATTTAGCAAGGGGAATGTTTTTCTTCAGTAAAATTTTTTCAAAAGATCAACAAATCCACAATGCCACATAATTGTTCAATAAACTGTTGTAATTATTATTGTACTTATTACTTCACAATTTTTTACCTTATCTTTTAGATTTTCCGAGAGATATTCAATTTATACAGAGTAAGTAAACAGTGAGAGAATAAAACTTTATAAAGTAAAGTATAAACTTTATTTAACAAAATAATATTAAATAAAGCTTATAATTTCTATTTATTCAAAAAACAACAAACGGTTATTTCTTAAGCTTTTCTTTAAAAAATTTAAAATAAAATTTGTATTATCATTTAGTTAATTGTATCATTAAGAGTATTCTATCCTGTACTTGTCTATAGTTGTCTTTTTGGTGTTATTATTGTTATTCTATTATTTGTCTTTAGTTTTATTGAATGAAGAAGCAACAAATATTGTCAAAGTTGCAGCTTGTATAAACAACTTCACAAAAGGAAAGGTATTTTTTTTTTTTTAAATTTAAAAAACTGGAAAGTCATTTTAAAATTTCAATTTTAAAATGACTTTCCAGTTTAAAATTCATTTACCATGTCTAAATGAAATAAATTTCCTTTAAAGTTCAGGTCTTCATTCTAAAGTCAACACTTTTTCACAAAATGCATTTATGGATTAGGTTGCAACCATAATAACAAATCAAGTAGCAACTAGTTTTAGATTTAAAATTTCTAAAGAAAGTTTGATGCAAACAATTTGCTTGAACTTTCTTTTCTTTTTTCTTTCATACAACCATTTTTTTTTATAAATCATGTTTTTTTTTTTTTTTTTTTTTGAGAAAAAAAAAAGAAAAAAACATGTTATAGTTAATTTTTGTTATAATTAATTGAACCTTTTTGCAAAAGAAGCTTGTAAGTTTAGAAATCCAAGATTCTGCATGTTTTGTTTCAAAAAGATTATCATGAAGTGCTGCAATCCTCCCTGTTATTCAATATCCTTAACACAGATTCTACAAACACTTTTGTAAGTTTCCTTTAAAAAAACAACTGATAATTGGATTAAATTTTGTTACAAGATAAAGCTGATTTAATAAACTGTTTGTTAAATTGTAGTCAGCTTTGTGTAACACGCAAGATGTTGTTGAAGACTGGTTGAGGTATTTTTTACATTTTGATTTAATTTAAATTTATTGAAATAACAGTAAATTTATAAAAACAGCAATAAAAACCTTTAGTTTTTTAATTTTAGCCTACGGAAAAAAGAACTCTGGAATTCTTACAAATCAAAGTTTGGGAAAAAAGTTCAAGGTATTTTTATTTATGTATTTTATGTGGTATTATGAGTTTGAATTTTTTTATTATTTTATTATACTTTACTAAAAGTTTCTTTGTAGAACTATTGTTATTACACCATTGTAATAGGGATGTACCAGATATCATATTTGACTGGCTTTTACCATTTTGCCAGAAAAATTGGATTCCTTCTGATATCTGGAAAAATTTGTTTGGATAATTATTTTTATGAAGGAAATGGTTTGATGAAACATTTTTTAAAGAAAAAGATAAAAGTATTTTAAAACATAACTTTTTTTTCTTACTCATTTAACCAATAAAATAAATAAAAAACTTTACAAAATTATATTGACCAATTTCTTTTTTTTTTTTACATTATTTTAAATGTTTCAACACTTAATTGAAAATAATTTAATTTAATTTCATACATTTAACTTGATTTGATTTTAGTTTAGATTATTAGGAGATAAGATTTATTGTAAGATATTCCTTAAAAGTGTTCTGTTACCTTTGGAAAAAGAATTTGGTACTAATTAGTCCTTGGGGAACATAATACCCATTATATGATCAAATTTTACAATCAATTTAGTACATGGCACTATGTACTAGATTGATTGTTATAAAATCTAGATGTAATTGTAAGTTTTATGGTGTTTTATCTTCAGTGTAAGTTGCTAATCTTCAGTGTAAGTTGATTTTTGATTGTTTTTGTAGGAGATTATTGGGAAGTTATAATAAGTAATGTTGCAATCGCATCGATAAAACTTGATACTTTTTCAGTGGCGTTCACAAAAATGGTATTATCTTTTTAAAGTACTGAGACAATTTTTCATAATTTCATAGTTTGCAACTAAAAAGTATTTCACTTTTTTAAAATTTTTCTCCTTTTATCTTTATCATTTACTTTTTACTTTTGCAAAGTTGGATATAAAGAAAATAGACTCACGAAATAGTTTATTCATTATGTACAATTATGCTCGAATTTGTAAACTAAAGAAGCATTATCAAGCGATGGTTGCACAAGGTTTGTTTATAAAGCAAGTGGAGGATATTTTATTTACATAGTTTCTGTGGTTAATTATTTCTAATATATAGTTTCTGTGGTTAATTATTTCTAATATATAGTTTCTGTGGTTAATTATTTCTAATATATAGTTTCTGTGGTTAATTATTTCTAATATATAGTTTCTGTGGTTAATTATTTCTAATATATAGTTTCTGTGGTTAATTATTTCTAATATATAGTTTCTGTGGTTAATTATTTCTAATATATAGTTTCTGTGGTTAATTATTTCTAATATATAGTTTCTGTGGTTAATTATTTCTTATATATAGTTTCTGTGGTTAATTATTTCTAATATATAGTTTCTGTGGTTAATTATTTCTAATATTCTTCTCAATGCATTCATTTATTATACTTCTAGTTTAACATTAGTGTAATATCTTTGAGTGCATTTTTATACTATACTGGCTGTAACATTAAACAAGATTAGAATTCCCAAGTTATCAATTTTAAAACTCATCTCCATCCTTTTTAAATAACACTGCAATTTAAATGATGTCTTTCTAGGCATCTACCCTCCAATAATGGCAATTCAAGATATAGACTTTTCGATTCTTTCTTTACAAGTAAGTTACTTAAGAATAAAAAGAAAATACAAAATTTAAATGTGTAAAAAATTCTTAGATTTGTAATAGTTTGTTATCTTTAGAGTGAATGGCACTTAGTAATGTATATACTGAACTATTCTATTCTATTATCGAATATACGAACAAAATTTCTCTCTAATAAATCACAAATAGATGCTCATCAGGTATGTAAAATAAATAATTTTTTTACACTTATTAAACTAGTTATGGTTTTTATTAACACTACGTTGCTGCTTTTTCTTATTAGTTTATATTCATTTTACTGTTGATAATAAAGAGTTATTACAGCATATGTAATTGATTTAACTGTTTTTGTTGGTTTTTACTTTACAGGTATATGAGTTCTTGTACAACTTATCACGGAATATTAGCTCATACTATCATCAAACAAAAATCCTTCTGGTGAGCACCTGTTATATCTTATTGTTTTTGAAGGGAAGAAGCACTTCATTTTTTTAATTTTTCTTAATTCCTATTTATAAAAACATGCCATCTGTCTATACGAATGGCTTTAGTCTATATTCAACTTACACAGATGGTTAAATGAATAATAGTTCTGTGATATATACAAATATAGATACACAGAATATATATATATATATATATATATATATATATATATATATATATATATATATATATATATATATATATATATATATATATATATATATATATATATATATATATATATATATGTATATATATATATATTCTGTGGATAAATAAATATAGGGATAAAGTTTTTTTTTAATTTTTGTTTTAGCCTGTTAAATTTTTTTTTTGTTTTTACATAAATTGGTTTCACAAATTCAGTTTAATCAGAATGATATGATTCTATTTAAACAATTTTAAAAAGCGCTACCTGTGTCTTATATTGACTGTTTAACAACAATAATAGTTTTATTGTAAATATTGATTTATAAATAACATTATCATAATTTTAATTTCATTTGAGATCATTTTTTTAAGATAGGAATCGCTCCTATTATTCTCGAGTTTGAAGAGTTAATTGAAATTGAAGTTCATTCTGTTTTCTCCGTTTGTGATTTTGCATTAATTTGACATCGCAATTAACATCATCATTGATGATGCTAATGGCGTTGTGAGAACCATGCACTAATGATGAATCTTTTACCTTAAAATTTCTCGCATCTATAAGTGATTCAGTCTGCTTCTATTCGAGGATAATTTCGATTTCTAGTGCAAAAATATCTTTAGTTTTTCCACGAAAGATTGGTGACAGATCAAATAAATTTAAAAGGAGTAGTTTCTATATTACCCAAATTCATTACTGTGCAGTATATTCATAACATGATGGCTTAGTATCAAAGTGATCATCTATTGTCCTTTTTGTAATCCTCTTAAAGCACTCTGGATTTCCTGATATCTTCCTGCTATGTTTACTCTTATTTCCATTCGTCTGCTGCTAGGGATTGCAATCCCGCACACTTTTCAATCCCGCGGGATCCGCGCGGATTTTTTAAATTTTTGTGCGGATCCCGCGGGATCCCGCGCGGGATTAGTAGGTTTCTTATGCACATTATAAAAGGCAAAATGACAATTGTATTTTTCTTTCAAGTATTTTAGAAAAAATATACTCAACTTATTAGATTGATAAGATAAGGTAAATAAAGCCAAAAAACGCAATTCATTTGTAAATCAATATAATTCTTAACATTTAATGAACAAAAAGATAAGCCAAAGTACATAGAACATCTTTTAGCTTTACGTAGAACTATTAGCTTTATTTGTTTTTTGAAATATCAAATTGAGAAAATGATTGTAAGAAATGGGCTCTTAAGAAACAGACCCTACTTAAAGTATCGTCACTTAATCTACTCCTCAAAGGACTGCATATGTAACCAGCAGCTGAAAAAGCTTGCTCGGCCTCTACGCTTATTGGTGGTATGGTCATCAAGTAACTATGCGCTATATCTAGAAACGTGCCTCTTACTCCATTACTTTCATAGGCAGACATTTCCGGCTTCAATAATTTATCAAAGTCTAAAGAATCTAAATTTGGTCTCTCCTTTACATTTTCTGTCCAGCTGTTCTTGTCTTTCTGTGCTTGATTTTCCAATTCTTTTTTCAGCGATAGAATTGTAGGAATAAGTATTTGGGAATTGTTAATAAAATCTACAGCTTCTTTTTCTTCGAGTTCATTTTCTTCGTCGGATTTTTTAAGTAAACTAGTAGTCCATTTAAATTCTTATTACGACGTTGTGTAAACCTCTCACGAAGTGCCGCGGCTAAATCTTTGCTCAAAAGTGATGATTTGCTTTCGCAATTTATTTAGCATAAATTGAAAAGTTGTTTCCACCGTGACAAGGTTCGATTCTCTTCTGCATTAAAGTTCGAGACCAAGTTTTAGTGGTGCCAGGCAAATAATTAAGTCATTGATTTGGGACCACTCTTCTTGGGTGAAACGAATTTCTGACCCAACATTAATTAAGGCTTTTTCAATACACACTTTTAGTCTATGAAATCTTTCTAAAATATCGAACATACTGTCCCACCTAGTGTTACAATCAAGAATCAACTGAAGCTTTTTCCCGTGTTCTTGTAGGATATCTTTCTGTAAATATTTCCTTTTTGACAGGAGAGTTTTTAAATATTTTTACAACCTTTCTCACTTTTTTCATGAGATCTTTGTAATTGCTAACCAATTCAGCTGATGCTCGGTCCAAAATCATTGTCAAACCATATTCTTTATTTATAGCTTCATCATCCTCAGTTTTACCACATTCATCTTCTTCTTCACAATTTTCATATGTAATAAACGATTCTTCGACTTCTCCGCTGTTTTTCTTGTATAAGATATCAATAACTGCAAGTTGTATTCCATGAGCATAACATAGCTGTTGATAGAAAGACATCATTTTACCGACTTTTACCATCACACTTGCTCTATCAGTGGTCATGGCAATAATGTCTTCTTGGAGGTCAATATCGAAGCTATTTAGCCTTTCTGAAACTAACTTGACGCAATATTCTGCATTACACGATCCATGGATTCGAATCAATCCAAGATTAAAGTGTTTCGCCTCTATATGTACATTTAAGTTTAAGTATCTCTGACTATTTTGTGATGCCCATTCGTCAAACGTTATCTAAAACTTTTGATTTTGCTTTTTTAGTGATGTGAGTTTTTGCATTATATCGGTTTTTACAGAATCTGAGAATTTAACTACCATCAATCTTATAGTATTAGGTGAAGTAGGGAGCCGGAAACCACTCTTTGAAAACAAGTACCGTAAATCTGAAGATGTGCAAAAACTATTAAATGTAAAGCCATCTTTTGCAACCATGCGCGATACCATTTTTTTCCATAGAAATTTCCTTTACGAAAAACGTGTCAATTGTTCTGACTTTTTTCGATGGAATTACTTCTTCGTCTTCGCAGTCGATGTATATTTTAGGCTCTAGTTCAACTGATTCATGCTGTTTTGAAGTTGAAGCTCCGTCTTGTTGTAAAACGTTTGATTTTAAATCGGTGCCACGTTTAGTTTTTAAATGGATTAATAACCCTTTAGTTGATCTTTGATTAATTTTTAAAATAGCCGAACATAACATGCACTTCGCATTTTCTTCATTATCACTTTTTTTAAAATAATTCCATATAGTTTTAATTTGCGACATGCTTAGTACTTTTGTTTTAAAATCTTGATGTAAATAATTTTTAAAGACTTTTTAAAAAGTAGTTTTTAAAAGTATATTTTTTACAATTATACACGCACGTTTTCAATTTCACGTTTTCAACATACTCATTAACAAAGATTTGAACATACTCATTAGCGAAAATTTCAACATAATCATTAATTAAACAAAAAAAAATTTGAACGAGTTCGACTAATGTTTTGCTAAATAATTGCTTATTTTTGAATGATTTTTTTATATTTATAGCTAAGAAAAATATTTTAATAGCTGAAGATAAATTTTTAAATTGATTTGTTTCACAAATACAATAAAGACTTTTAATTTGATATCTTTTTTGTCTTTTTTGTTTAAAAGAATTGACCTTTTTTGTTTAAAAGCAATTGTTTCAAAATCCCGCAAATCCCGCGGATCCCGCAGTAGTTTTTGCGGGATCTTGCATGCGCTAAATTAATGCGGGATCCCGCGGGATTGCGGGATCCCGCAATGCGGGATTGCAATCCCTATCTGCTGCGTATCGTGCTCTTTGACAACCGTCTGTTAAAACCAGTTGTGCTTCTCCTGTCATTCCAAGACTGATGTCTTTCGTCGTAATCATTTTCAGCTAATCCGTAATAAAAAATTCCCCCCCCCCCCCCTTTTTTTTTTTTTTTTTTTTTTTTAATTTCATTTCTAAATAGACGAGTTGTTTGCGACTGAATAATTGTGTGAGACTTGCCTGTGGCTTTCGAATCGACTATATATTACTATTGTCACTATCGACACTGTCGACAATCTATTACTATTGTTACTATTGTCACTATCACACAAGATAAGGTTACTTATAAACTATTAGATTCCAACTACAATTAAATATGATTTTATGACGCGTACTTACTGACGCATCACCTTTGCATTAAAGCTTTACTAAATTTGTACTCAAACATTAAATTTTTCCTAAAGTAGTTGCATAAGATTCATACCATGCGGTTTTCTAATTCTAAATTTATGGAACTAAACATAAAGCTCATAGATTTCAGACATAATAATCTTCTTATCTTTAAATTTCGAGGATCCACAATAATCGTGTCTTTTTGAAATTTTTCGAAAAATTTTTTTAATGATAAACACCAAAAAAAATTTGAAATATATAGAAGCAATGTTTTTCAGAGTAGCCCAATATTTTTTATTACATTTTGCATACTTATTTACGATGTTTTGATAATTCTTTTAAGTTAGTTAAATAAGTGCATCTTAGTTCTTGTGTATGTTTTTATGGATTTAAATATTATAGATTTATTTATGACTTAATCAGTGAATGGTGATATAGCTACTTGTAGTTTTTAGATAGCAATTATTTCAGGTATTTTTTTGCGACCACCAGTATTTATTTAACGTTATCTTAAAGGAGCCTCGAGATCATCTGTTTGCTTTAATATCAGCAAGACTGTATTTGTCATCAGCGCTGCAGCAGGTTTATTTTTTGTCACAACATTTTTTGTTTAGTGGATTTTTCTTTAAATTCAAAAAGCCAGACTCATTTTTATTCATAAGGTTTAAATTCTATTGCTGTAAATATTCATTTCTTCAGTTCATCTTTAGGTAATGGACGATGGCTTTCGGTTACTCGATGTGAATCCCCCTCAAGAGATGTAATAAATATAATGAGAATTAAAAAAGAATTTTAAATAACCAAAAAAATGGTTTTATTGTTTAATTACATTGGTATAAATGCAAATATAAAATAATTTAAGAACTTCGTCGCCTCCATTTAGATATTCTCTTGTGTTTCTAACGGTTTGCTGAAGTAAATAACATTCAACTGGATCAAGTTCTCTGTTCAAAAAATGTCATATCTGCATTTTTATGTGCTAAAAAGATGGTTTGGACTTCCTATCGGAATACTTACCATCTTTTCGTTGATGTATCGCTTTTTATTCGTCATTCCTGATTGTGTACTTGACTGTAAAACCGTCTAACGGGCTCCCATGTGTTCCGCCCAAACGATATTCCATTCTCATGAGATGACTGGTATGCACAAAATCAAATCGATTTACTGTCCCGACTATTTGGCGGAATACACGAGATGTTGCTGCGCGAAAAAGGCAAGTTAAAATTTCGCATATCTTATACAAGCTTTAACGGCCGTATACAAAATCATCTTAGCACCTCTTACCTTTTAATCCTGACTTTAGCACAATTTTAGTGCCATCTTGAGGCAGCTTTACGTTAGAAAACTCAAATACGATTCGTTTACCTTCTTCGAAGCGAAACAGCCATACTGATGTTGAGTTAAAACTATTTAAGATTTGGTGATCTCCGTTGATTACACCGTGAGACGATGTGACAATGCTACCAGACCCTGAAGAATTAAATTTTATACCAAGACGTTTAACAACCAAAAAATACTACGTTTAAGAATCAAAAAATATGGATTTTACCTAATTCTTCAACTTGATAAGTGAATGAAATTGTTTGAAGCGTGTCAGGCTTTTCTTTGACATCCAACGTGACCCAAAGTTGCCTTACACCAGGTAAAAGGTATTCAATTTTCTTTTTGTCACAATAGGCCAACTCAGAGTTTGAGTTTTCACTTTTTGTAGAAATGTAAATTTTTGTTGATTTACAATCAGTGTTTAGAGAAAACGCTTCAAATAAATAAACTGAATTTGAGCTTACAACTGTCGACGATATTATCCATGTTGTGCGTTTAACAATTGAAGTGTTAAAATTTATATAACCTTCGTCCTTTGTTAAGACTCTTTCTGAAATTATAAAAGATATTGTCTAACAAACTCCTCTATTTTTAAATTCTTAAAAGGAGAAGAAAATTAACTATCTTGCCTATTTCACTAGCTGCACAGCCATAGACTTGGACTTTCATACAAATGTGCTGCCGGCGACCGGATCGGTAATCCAATGGAACAATTCTGAAGCTTTTTAAAACAACGGACGGAGATAACGTGTTTTCTTTTGAAACATTGAAATGTTCGTTGCCCTCAAAAACCTGTAGAATAAATCATTCGAAATATATAACAATATATACAGTGATGGAAATGACAGTAAATACACCATATTCCTTGGTTGCTGTTTATCAAACGTGTTGCACCCTAGCTCTAGATAATTTTTTTTCTTAACATTTTAAAGCATCGTAAGTTTGATAAATATTCTATGTATGTTCAGTTAATTGTTAAAAGTAAAAATATGTGATTAAAAAACATAGTCCATTAAAACTCAGTTAAAAACAAATGAGTTTTTGTCTAGCAGAAAATACAGTAATTTAAAGTAAATAATGTTGTAATATTAATATATATGAACAGAATTTCATGCAACGGTTCTAACTTAGGGTATTATGGACAGAAAGGCACTTTGCACCTCGACTTAACTCCTGATAATTCATTAACTCAAAAATATGGAAAAGTCACACATTTGAAGACAAATTGTACCTCTGTTGGAATATTCAGAATGCTCTTAAGCCACAAAAAGTGTTTGAACTAGAGGAAGGAAAAGATGAACAACTTGTGAAGATGATAAATTGTTTTTTCTTGAAACTAAAATGGATCACCAGGAACACTATTAAAAAACAATTTAAAACTAAATGTAACGTCGCGTTTGATTAGAGGACGTTTAATAGAACACTTAGAAATGTGCCTTTTTTGATAAAATGATATGTTAAATTCGGAAAAGGATTTTTCCCTTAATACTCTGCCTGGTCAAATAAGAAATGGGGAATTGTTTTGTGGTTTTTTTTTTTGGATCAGATAAGCAGTGTGTACCCAGACCACCAAATAAAGAGTTTGACCTACGTTACACTAAAAATACAGTTTGGTGGTGCAATTTGGTGATTATGGTGGAGATGTTTCTTGTCATTATTTATATCAACTTATTTACATATGTCGAGGATGGCATACCTTTGCTTAAGGCAAGATAACGATCTTAAGCATACGGTTTCTAAAGCTAACAGTTGGTTGTAATATAATACAAGACAGTTAAAATGGACAACACAATCTACAGATTTAAATCCAATATAAAATTTTTGTAAAATTGATTAGTTAGCAAAAAAGATGCACTAAATTGATCAATAACATGCTCAAAAGTAGTCGTGTATTATTTTTCTTGCACCCATTAATGTACATAAGTTAAATACGAATTTTTTTAAAAAAAAGATAATTGAGATTATTCCGAGGGTTCAATTATTTGGCAATAGAAACTTTAGATGGAATATTTAATCAAAAAAAAAAAAAACAGCCAATTTATTAATACTATTTATAAAATTGTTAGTAAAGTATTAATTTTCAAAAGAGTAACTTATAATTTTTGTAAAAATTATACATACAGTGTAAATAGTTCCAACGTGCTCGTCCTCATGGCTAACGTAGTGTGTATACGTGATATTCTCCATAGAATATAATAACTTATACTTCGTCACAAAATAAAAGTTACCAACCATTGCGTAACCCTGCATAAAAATTATTTAAATTTACTTAAGCTTAAGAACTGTAACTTTCACCTAAGGTCAACGCCCACATCTAACACCCTATGTTTAAACACGCTGTTATACGCAACTTTAATAACATAGAAATTTAAAATTGTCGGCTGTTGCAATTGGTTCTATTTTTCACGTGTCTCAGTACCTCAGTAACAATTTTATCAATCTTTGTATATTCTTTGAAATCAATCTGAAAGTACTCTTCGGATTCTTTATCTTTGATTTCCTAAAAAAAAACAAAAAATTGATATCTTGTATTATTTAATAGTATCATCTATATAATATTCAGATTGTGTTAATAAAATATTATAAAGTAACAAAAAATACTAAAAATAATAAAAAGTAATGTATAAAATAAAAGTAATATAGAAATTATAACATAATTATCTCATCATAGGTATTAACATCTTGTATTTTAAAACACAAATAGTACAACATGAATGTATTTAGCGTACACTAACTGGTGCACGTGTACCATAACATGATACACGTGTTTATATTAATCTTCTAAACTTACTTTAGTACACCATGCATATGGTTTGCCAATAATTGCATATTTAGACTCTAAAAGGTGAGGTTCATGAGCTATTTTGAAGGAGGAAGACGCTGTAACGGTGGAGGCACTCTTGTCTGTGAGTAACTCGTTGCCACAGCCTAATAATAAACTAATTAGTTATACAATTGGAATAGTAACACAATATCTGAGTGCGCAGATGCAAATAAAAAAATTAGTTTTTCTTTCAGGCAACAGCAAAAAATTTAATTTTCTTTAGCACCAATAAAATGTAGATATAGTTACAAATACGCACTGCAGAAAACTACAAAAAGATGCCTTAACAATTGAATTTAAACATAAAACGGTATACTTTAATGCATGAAAACTAAATTTTAAGGGACTACATCTTTAAGCGAGCTGACATCAAATGTGACAAGATAATGTGATTAAGATAAGTTCTTTTTAGCGCTCGGCAAGCAATGCAACAAAGTATTCAAAAACAATTGTGTCAATTAAGCAACGTTTTTTTTCTTCCCGGTTTTTTTCTTCCCGTTAAAATAACGAATAAAGTATAAACTTCTATATCAGTCAGTTGAAACAAATCGAATTTAGAACAATTTACACAGTTAGATCGACAAAGCTACATTATTTTGTTTCAACTCTTCTAAGCGTTACGCAGATTTGCTATTCCATAAAATCCATTAAACTTTTTCAAAAATAAATTATGTACGGAATGTAAATTGTTATACGAAAAACTATACTGTTTGAAACTCCTAAAGAGTTCTACTTTAGTAAACTTCAGAAAATTAAATTTATATTAAAAACTGATATAGAATTTTTTACTTTATTCGTTACTTTTCGTTACTAACAAAAAACCTAACGCCAAAGCTTAGTATCAACGCATGAACTTGACGTTTTAAGATTTAATGCACAATGGCACTATAATAAATGAAAAATGGAAATATCACATTTATTAAATGATAAAGTTCTTAACTCCAAAAAACGATAGACTTTTTTTTGTGCATACGAATGAAATAATAAAAACAAAAAGCACGCTACCTTTCTGGATAACTTGGAAATGAATCTGAAAACCTTTTGAAGGAGCTCTATCGTTTTCGTCGCTTTTAAAACGTATGAACATCGGGCCATTTATTGATGTAATCAGGTCATTTGGTTTGTTTGAGTTACAATAATTTCCTAACAATTGTAATACAATACGTCACAACTTTTAAATATATAGAAAGCAATAGATTAAATACACACATATATTACATACATACACACATATATTACATATATTACATATATTACATATATTACATATATTACATATATTACATATATTACATACATACATACATACATACATACATACATACATACATACATACAAACAAACAAACATACATTCTTGCATACATAGCTATATATACATTTGTATACGTATATATTTGTCTATATGATATGTTAACATTTACTCTGTATAAAACAAGAGAGCATACCTACTATAGGTGCATTTTCATTCTCACCATCTCTAATTTCAAGATAGTCGTTTAAACATCCCAATGATTCTGTTACGTCAAAGTACAAAAATTTTAAGATGACCGTTTCTTTCACAGAAGCACTTATTGTCCATATACAACTAAGATGTGGAGGGTATGTCATTTTAGCTTCCGGGTTAAAAAAAGGCGATTCAATTGTTCCATTAACAATGAATAAGTCTCCTCCGCACTCTATAAAACAAAAACATTCTAATAATAAAACAAAAACATTCTTATAATAATGGAATCTGAGAATGAAGGGTAAAACAATTCGCTTTTTGAAAGAAAAAGAAACATGGTTCTTAAGGCTATGTTCTGATTGTTTAACAATAAATATGAATTATTTAGAAAGTGCTTATTGTGTGATTGCAGGTCGTCGAGAAGAGGAGCAAGGCCTTAGCCAATTTACTTTGGTGGGGCGCTGTAGCCTTGGGATTCCTGCAAAGGTAAGGGTTTTCGGTTGCCACTCTTCTTAAAAATAATTTTTTTTTTTGGTTTTTACAATTGGCGAAAAAGTTTATGAAAGGTATTAAGTTAAAAAAAATTTGCAAAAAAAACCCAAAATAATCAACATTTGTGTTGTGAAAAACAAAGCTTGAAAAAAAATTTTTTTTTTTCATCACTCAAATTGGTAGGCCCCTCACCCAACGTAAGACTCAGAAGCAAATTCCAGTCCCCTCTCTCAACGGCCCTGTATGAGTATATCTGTAATTATAGTTATCCTAGTTTTTAGCGATAAATGCTTGGTAATAGTAGTTTAAGTTCTTTCTTTATAATTTAATTTGTAAGACTTACTTGGAGTTGATGATTGTGTGAAAATGGCTTTAAAACCATGGAGACGTCCGTATAAATCTGAATTGAAACCAATAGATAATTCGCTACCGGAAGCCACTAACGGCATAGGTTTAGAAAAACAGTATCTAGTGTAGATTGAGACAAATGTTAACAGAAAAAACAGAAATAATAGACTAAATAAAGTTTATATGTACGTGTTTACGAATAAACTTACATTTCTGTATTTTCATTTTTTCCGTCTTTAATGGAAACAGAATCCAGACATTTACACGGCAAACCGACCGGACAAGTTGATTCGATCTCAAAATTGACGAAATTTAATGATAAGTATTTTCCCTCGGGTACACTTATTTTCCACTCACAAGATTGTTTATTGGGGTAATGAAACGGAAAACGAGGACTTGTAATTTCTCCATGTACAGCCCGAATATCGCCACCACAACCTTAGAGAAAATACATTTTAAAAATGTTTATATTTAACACTGCTTTTAATTTATACATCTAAATTCGCGTGTGTGTGTCTATATATATAGGGGAGAGTGGGGTATTGGCGAACGCGGGGTAAATCCGAACAAGGTCATTACGGCATGTTCGATTAGGAAACTTGACAAATTTTTTTCCCCCTGGCGAGAGTGTGTTCCATGATCAGTTCCAGACGTACAGTAGTGTAGTATAGATGCGCATGTTGTTCACGATAGATCTATTCTAAGTTTTTCTCTTTGTTTCATGTAATTTTTACTTGCGAAACATTTATGTCTTGGCTATACTAAGTATATAAAACCTAAACTTTTTTTTATGTAGTTGCAAAGTATCATAATCATGGAGTTTTTTAACACGTATTATATTTAGGGTATATTAATACAACCTATAATTAATACAACGGTATGTTCGGAATTACCCCACGTACGTAGGGTAATTCCGAACACCAATGGTTTTGTTTTTGATCGAATTTTCTATTTTTTATAAGATGTATGAAAATTGCTTTTGAGTGTTTTTAACTGAATAGTTAGACTAAATGATAAGCAATAAATATCATCAATATATAGTTATAGTTGTCTTTAATTCGCATTCCCGCTTAGCTGTTCGCCAATACCCCACTCTCCCCTATATATATATATATATATATTCCTGTATCTGTGAGTTTCCTCAAAAAAGTTAAGAGAAAGTTAATTTGCGCCTATCTTAAAAGCATTAAACTAAGATACCTAGTTCTGGAAGGATTCTGTAGTTAATCTTAAATCCACGATGATGAATTGTGCTATCGGTCGAGAACCAGAGCCTTAACTGATTGCTTGTCGATGTTATTACACGTGGCGGTTTGCGAAAATTGCAAAACTGGCCTCCTAGAAAATTCAAACTAGTTCCTAAATATTTTCTTATGAAATTATGTATATATTTTTTCGGTTTACAAAATTTATGAACACTTTATTTTGATAATTTGTAGTTGCAAATACCTTAAAGGGGAAGAGTCATTTTTCTTAACTAAGATCGCTTTTTTTTATTTTAACGCATGTTTAGTGTTTATTTTATAAAAATTTATGATATTTAAAATAAAGTTTAATTGTTTATGATATTTACCATTAGTTCGAGGACTTTTTGAAAGAATTCCTAAAGAGAGAAGTTCAATTAAGATTACAACCAATTACTCGATCGATTAATTGCAAGGTGTTTTTTAAATGGAAATTTTTTAAACTTTTTTTTTTTCTATACAGAGGGTGGTTTTTATTCTGGTTAGTTTATGAAATAAAATTTTATATATGTACCATTGTTCGAGCATTATTATGAACGGTTGCTTTTTGAGAAGTAAAAATATCCTTACCTATTAATGGAGCATTTTTATTTCCCCCATCTTTTATTTCCAAAACATCAGTTTTACAATCGTCATACGGTTCCACGTCAAAGTCTTCGAAAGTGATTTCAATGTAATAATTTTCGGGCGCTGAAATTAGCCACACACAAGATAATTGAGGAGGATACTTGTCTGGATGATTTGGACTCGAAAATATTCCTTTCGGATTGGTTAAAACAAAATCACACGGAGGAAGCTCACCTATTAAAAGTTTGCAGATGAATTCCGTCTGGGCTAATTTAGAATTAAGTCTCAAAAGAAAAGATAAAATATTATTTACCTTTAGTTATTTTGATAATCGATTGAACGATTAGAAAAACCCATACAATCATATTTAAGTTTTAAATATCCGCGTTTTTTACAAGTTTTTCTTTTTTCTTTTGTAATTTTATTAACAAACAACAATTTAAATTAAAAATAAACCAACTCATGCGTTAATAATTCGTCTCTGAAAATTTTTTGCGAGCCTCTCCGAGTACATTTTAACGCCACATACTTTTCTGTTCAATTGATTTAAACGCAGACAAATATTGTTCTAAGGAGATTTTAATAATGGAAGACTCGTTGTTTTGTAACCACCTGAAGATTTGTTATTGTGGTGAAATTTTCATTACTCTTTTCTAGTGCGTAAATGAGCGCGACTGTATCCAGCAGACACACGTGGAATTTAATTCTTCTTTGATATAAATTTAAAGTAATAAATCTTGTAAATAGTTTATTTTTTAAGTTTATCACGGCAGTTTTTTAACTTTTTAACAAAATATTTGAGTCGCTAGATGAAATTGAAATAAAAAACTTCACAACCTTGAATGAAAAACTTTTTTCTTTTAGAAAAAAAAAACAAATTTTTTGATGCTGCGATCATAAAAAATTGAGCGGCTTTTAATGAATATCATGGAAAAACCAACAGAGTTAGATTGATTAGTCAAGATGTTTATAAAATATGGAGTCATAGGTGAAATAAAACTCCTCCTCTTCTGGAGTATAACTTATTATAATAAGAAATAGATATATCTTATTTGTGAAAAACTAGTTTTACATATGCCAATCAATAACTAAGAGCCTTTAAGACCTTAAGCGAGACAAAATAAACAACCAATAAATATCAAAATAACCAATAGTGATTGAATCTAATTTTATTTAGTAATTGACTGAGACGTCATTATTTGGTAATTGATTAAAACGTCATAGTTATTTTAGATAACATGACAACCGTTTTGAAAAAACGTGGAAACAAATAAGCTTCTGCATTGGCGTTTTGCGTCTTGCATAGCTTGCCTGCCTCAGCAGTCAGGGTTTTGCACAGTATAAACTTTCGTAAAGCATCCATTTGAGCTTACAAGAGTGGTACGGGTGTTTAAACCAACTTTTTTTTGGCCAACGATATTCAACGATAAATCTTACTACAAAAGAAACGCAGCAAACCAGTTATCGCTATTGAACGTTTTCATAAAGTGTCTACATGTTCAAGCGTACTAAAAATAAAGTGATCTCGTGTATGTAAAACAAAATATTACACCTGATTGTTCATTAAATATTCTGTTATAAGAAGTAAAGGGTTTTATAGTGTGGTTAGATGAATATTTGTCTAAAGGCAGTTTTTCATTTGCGTAACGAATTTATTTGTTTTTTGCTATTCACTTGATGTCAGATTTAAATCTGACACCCTGACGCCCCTAAAATGTTTTTTTTAAGATCTATGAGGATTTGTTTGACATCCAGTTTCATGTTGAAAAGATCCTTAATAAAAGTAAAAGCAAATTTATTTACAATTACAGTTAAACCAAAAAACAATTTTTTTTTATTACAAGTAGTAGATATAAAATTTCCGATCTGAGATGGATAATATTCTTGAGGCTCACATACCAAGTGAAAAGTACTCATGTAAGAATAACAAATCTAACTTCAAAATCAAGTTGAAAAAACGTAAATAAGTTTTTTAAATTTACAATCTAATTGCGCTTAGCGCAAAAATAATTATAAATGCAAGAAAACAAATTTTGATTAGCGTAAAAGTTTTTAAAATTCTTTTTAAATTTCTTTGTCTGATTGCACGAGACTATTTTCAATATCAATTACTGGATTGTATATATAAATTATGTTTAAGCATAAGCAATGAATGTAGGAGTGAAGTAAATAAATAATAAATATCAAAACAAGAAGCTGCATAAACATAAAATGTGCCGTTAAAGTATTACATTAATAATGTAAAGATAGGCAAAAAGATGCATTAATAATGAAAAGATACGTGTGGGATTGCTCACAGTTTATTTTCATTAATAAGTAATTACACAATTTTTCTGGGCCAAATAGAGTTTTGGAAGATAAATCCTGGTCGAAGAGTTTGGAAGATAAATCCTGAAATTAGGAGTATATATTAGGAGCTTGAATAAAAAACCGGCATACGGTATTTCTATGAGCTTTTAAAAGAAAAATCAAAGTAGTAAACAAGTTTAAAATGTTCAAAAGTTTAAATTTCTTATCTTGTCTTCAGTTTGTTTTCTCTTGACTTTTCTTATCTTGTTTTTTTCTTTGTCTTGACCTTGTTGAAATATTGATATGTCCTATTGTCCAATCCCTAAAACTTGTGTTCTTTTAGGAACAGCTTTACATCAAACTTTGTGTAATTCACTATCATGAAAGAGTGTGAAAATCATCCCCATATCCCCCTACTATGATTTAATAAATTCAGGTGAACAAACTCAGGTGTATAAACAACTCATCAAAATCACCGCAAAAGGTAAAAAAGACTTTTACTCTTTTACAATCAACCTTAACATCGCAACTCATACGAATTACAGCATATATATAGCTTCCAACCTTTGCCCTGGGGTCCTATTTAGTAATCGAAATACAACTTATAGGTTTATTAATCATTGTTTTGAAATTTTTTAAATTTTTACGTCGAAATTACTTTTTCATCGCAAAAATTTTTAAATTTTTGCGATGAAAAAGTAATTTCGACGTAAATACAGCAGAAATTATTTGCGTTATTTACATAGGTCCGAGGCATAACTAAATATACAAGTGTCGAGGCCAACTTACACAGGCCGAGACTGCTTATTTTCCGTAAAGCTAGCGAAGGCTCACTTTTTTTTTTTTAAGGAGAAAAACATTTTCTTAAATTCAGTTTAATGAAGATTTTAATTTTGTAACTTAAGGTCAGAATAATTGTTTTCGTAAAATGCCTAATAAATGCCGCGTTTATGGTTGCAATTAAGATATTGAAACATTAACAAATTGATTCAGCTGACTCAACATTTTAAAAATGCATAAATTTTAATTCTATAAAAATAAAAATAAGAAAGGAGGGACAGGAAAAAAAGAATCATTTTTAAAACCAATGTCAATGATTTTAGTTTATTCTATTTTGGTGATTGAATTTTTTATTTAACACAATTAAGCACATCTTCATCAGATTTTACAAATTTATGAAATATCGTTTTTATTGGTATATTTTATGTTTGTTTATAAATATATATCAATATGTTTCTTTAAATTACCTTGGTTTATAAGCTGCTGTATTAGTGGCAATCCAATCGGATTCAATCAGCAGTTCTTCTTTAATAAACACGAGTTTCATGATTCAGCTTTAATGGTTACTTTACTTTCTTTAAATTTTCTTTCAAAATCGCAATTATAACAAAAAGCTTAAGGCAAATTATTTTCCTCATTTTTAAAACACGATTTTCTAAATAATATTGATTCCCATCATGCAACTCGATTGTAGTGATAAAGTATATTATTTTACTCCGTAAATTTCTGAGATCAAATAAACTTTTTTTCCAGATTGGTTTTATCAGTTTGTGTTTATACCTTCATGTTTGAGTGTGATAAATGTTAAGTTGATAACGATCTTTTCGTTTCTCGTGTATTTGGTTTCTGTTTGTTGATATGTAACTACATAGTTAAAAAAATTTAAGAAAAGTTAATAAACTCGTGCTAAAAACTACTGAAATGGTTGATGCATCATCATTTCCACTCCACCCACAAAATAGCAAAAGTTTTTTTTGTTTAATTTCTCATAGAGTTAGGGATTGAACAGTGTTTTTGATATCTTGCATAGATCGCGTTCGACGCAGTAGCGTAACAATTTAGATCGATACAGTGACATATTAAACGCGAAAAAGAAGACCCCTTTTATACTACTGTGTAAGCATTCGGCTATATATCACATCCAGTTTATTTTTAATTTTCCGAAATTTCAGTCGGAGACATACTTATTTTGCTATTTTCGTATAAGACTTCCGTGTTGCGTCCGCCGTTATTAGTGCGCTATTTACAATTAAAACAAGCTTTTTAAAATAGATACCGAGGAATTAAAATCCTTAAACTAAATAATAAAAGAAGTGCCACGTGGCATTAACTTGATTATAAAATGTGCAATAATAAACTATACGCCTTATAGAACGATTTGTAACATATACTATTTATAGAGTTAGAGCATGAAAATGATAATACTAATGAACAGGGAAACATTACAACAAAAGACAAAAATACTGTAAGTGAAAGTGACACCGTGAGCTCATGTTTCACTTTTGAGTAAAGTTGCAAGAAAACAATATCTCATATCTAGTTTCACTGGGGTAGACTTCACCATAAGTAAATAGAGATTTGAGGCGATGTCAAACACTATTTTATACTTTACACTATTATTGATATTAATACTTGGCATTTTCCGCAACCATAACCACTAAAGCCAATAGCCATTAGATGAAAGCTTACCTTTCACAAAACCAAAAGTCTTTAGAGAATTCTAAATATAGCAGCAAATATTTTTTCTTCAATATAAAACAGCTAATCGTCTCTTACATCAATGAAAACTTAACAAAAAAAAAACAAACAAAAAAACAACCCATTCCAATTAATTTTCGGGCAAAAACAAAAATAAACGTTAACCATTTACAGAGAGAAATTCAACCTATAAATTAAATCCATAGTATAAGAATAAAAAACCTGCGTAATGTTGTGGTGCAATTTGCAGCTACAAATTTACACAAGAATACTGACATTTTTTCACTACAAGAACAAGAAAAACTGTATAGAGCAAAGAATAAAAATTAGATTTGAAATATAAAAACAGGAAAATCACGAAACCACAAATCGATATCTTTATTGGGGTTCGACATAATTAGACGGCAACATTCCAGACTGGCCAGTTCGTTTTACAGTACCGCTCATCCAACCATCATCGATAATTTCTCCGTTGATAATGATGTCACCTTCTTGGAAAGACACCTGCAATGACAAATAGAAACATTTAATATGGTCTATATAATAACCAATGTGGGTTGTATAATAATATGACATATAATAATCAATTTGGTCTATATAGTGAATAATGTTATCTATTTAACAATACTGTGGTCCATGCAATAATCAATGTGGTCTTTATAATAACATGACCTTTAAAATAGTGAATGTAATCCCCAAAAGGGACAGGAACTGCATATTGTCAGCCTATCTTTTAAACTCATAAAACTAAGAATCGCCGTTTGGTTTTTTTTGGTTTTTAACAATTAACAACAATTAATAACCAATTTCTATGTCAATCTTTTTAAAAAAATTGAATTCTTTGAAGATTATTAAAATAGAACTCTTAATGTGTTCAAAACAGCAAAGCTTTTGATGAGAAAGGTTTATTTTCATACATAAATTTTTTTCATACATAAACTTTTTATAATAAAAATTTACCGGTTTTAATTGAATAGCAATTTAACACAATGTCTTAAAGGGTTGAAACAAAATAACATAAGGTGTGCAAACTAAATTATGTTAAAACCAATTTACTGATATATTTGTTACTATTCATTAAAAACCAAAAAATCCAAACGCCGATATTTACATAAATCCACATATAGTCAAAATTAACTTTTTTTTTTTTGCGTGTTTGATAGTATTCGTAAAAACACTGCTTTGTGAAAAACTCGTATCTATTTGTTAGCAAATTAATTTATAACTGTTCCTCCTAAGAGACTCATAAATCTTGTCCATAGAAAAACAATATTTGCAGGGTTGAAAAAAAAAAGTGAGCTGGGATTTACAAGTTTTACAAAATAGACTGATGATATGATTTTTAGCAGGCTTTAAGTAATCTGACACTCACTCAATTAGTGAACTTTAGATATAAAGACATAAGCCAGGAAATTATACAATAGAATATGAGTGTGCAAAAAAACATATATTGAAAATTTTTTTTTGACTATATGTGGATTTAAAAAAAAAAAAAAAATAAAGAAGCTATTTATAACCAGGGTTATGGAGTCAAAAGCAATTTTGTTAGGATACTTTTTTAAAAATTTGAATCCAGTAGCTACAAAACTACTTCTGATTCCGATCCATAACTGACTCTAGAACCCTATTTACAAATGCTGGAGAAAAGTTGAATAACAACCCAATAGATTTCCAATAATCAACTTGTCCTAAACATTTACATGTACAATAATGTGTATCTTGTAAATCATGCATGAAACAACTAATTGCTTTTTCCAAAATGCTATTTGAGATATTTGGTGAATATAAAAATAACTATTGGAATAACTATGCAAGATAGGCAGGGTCCGGGACATGTAAGGGAAGGATGTAAATTTTGCATCAAAACCTTTAGAAAAACAATACATGCACTTGGATGAAGTAACAGAATTACTAAATTGTGTTAACAGCAACCTTAGAAAATGAAAAATTTTTATGAAAATAAAGAGAGGGCAGTTGATTTAGGTTTTCAGAAGAATTAAATGATAATAGAACAATTGCCTTTGAAGTTAAAATTTTCAAAATACAATTGCACGAAAGTGAATTTTCTGAAGTGTATTTAGTTTTTTTTCCTTCTTTACTTTATCTCATACTGCTGCTACTGAAGTACAAACATTTTGAAAATTAATCAAAGACTACACTGGAAATTTGAGCATTCAAGTGGGGCATTATTACTAATTGAACACAAAGCTTATAAAACACATTAGAAAAAAAGATATTAAAAATTTAAGCCCATAATTTAACTTTAAAAGCTAAGGAATGATAGGCCTATTTATTACACCACTGAAAATAAAGGTAAAATGAAGTGTTTAAGTGCACATTTTTAATCCATTGAACTATATGATGTATGGTCACTTTAAAAACATACTTTTCAGAATTTGACTTTAACATCAATAAAATACAAATAAAAAGTAATAAAGTATAGAAAGGTACAGTATATAAAAAAATATAGAAAATACCTCGTCATCATCAGCAGCTGTGTAATCATAAAGTGCAATATATTTTGGTGGTCCTGTATTAGATGGTGGTGTAGGTTCTGACAACTTACGATCAGCTGGTGTAGAAACAGCTTGTCTACCACTTTCTGAATCAACTTGTGCTGCCAATGGCTCAACTATTACAAAAACATCATAAAAAATTTCAATAAAATTTATAAAAGTTTTAAGTTTTTAACAAATAATAACCAACTTCTATATCTGTCTTTTAGGATGAATCAAATTTTCAGGAATTTATTAAAATAGAACTCTTTATGCATTTAAAACAGCAAAGCTTTTAGTAGGACAGGGCTACATTCACATCTAAATTTGTTATTTAAAACTTGTCATAAAAATATGTTAAACAGTTTTGATCGAATAGCAATACTGCAAAATTTTTTAAAGGGTTGAAACAAAATAAGATGAGGTGTGCAAGGTATTGTGATTTCGTTTATCTTAAAACTTTGAACGTTAAACTACATAAATTATTTTAAATTTGATTTCTTTCAAATGACTGAAATAAAAGCTTGTACTTTACTCATTTCTATTAGTTAAAATCTGTAAAACCAAACACAGATGCTTAATAAGTTATTTTAAACATACAAAAGTAAGAACTTTAAAGTGGCAAGTCAGTTTTGATCAATAAAAGGGATTCAAAAGCTCTTACTCTTTCATTTCTGAAAAACCAAGTGATTTTTACATTTTACTGGTTGGCTGATGAAAGACCAAAACCCATCATTTTGACCCCTGATCTTAAGTTTCAACTTGAGGCTAGTACTGAAGCAACTCTGTGAAAAAAGTATTCCAACAATATGATTAACAAGTTCCTATAACTCTTAAAAAACCAAGTGTTTGTTACATTACACTGTTTTGTTGATAAAGACTCATCAAAACCTATTATTTCATGCCCTGTTTTTAGGCTTTATTTAAACAATTTTAGTGTTTACTAGTTATTAATGATACTGTATTTGTCTTTAAGCCTTGACAGCTTTTCTTTTAGCCTTTACCTCTTTTAGCACTTTATCTTTAAGCCTGAATGACTTTTCTTTTACTTTGAGGAAATTATAAATAAAATTCTTTAAAAGCATGAGGCTTTGAGGAACTTATGACTCTTAAGCTTAATATTTAAGAGATTAGAAAACATTTGGTTTAAAATAAAAAATATCAATTCTACTTTAAACACAATATAATAATTAATTTTTGAAACTCTTTTTATTTTTTGAAATTCAACTGAGTAATAAACAGAAAAATGAAAAATATTTGTTTTTAACAGATATACTCATCAGTAATAAATTCTTTGTTTTAAATTAACAAGTTTTATACAGGTAACACTTATGCAACATATATCTTTTTTACACTTGGAGCTTTGATTCAAAACCAACATAACTATCTTTCCAAAGTACAGAAAAAAGGCAACAGATAATACCTTCATTTTTGTTTTGTGCATATATTTACAGCTATAGCTTTTTCATTCCACTAGAATAATATATTACTTAAAAATGTGTCAGAAAACCAACAGTCAAGATTCCTTTACTTAGACTAACTTCATTTTTACTATTTAACATGGACTTTAAATAAATAAAAAACTCACTTCGTTGTTGATATTTCACTGTACTAGCTTGAGCTTGAGTTTTTTTAATTCTTGTCGTTTCTGGGTCATCGGCCACAGCTGTAAACTTTCCCTTTTCCTGCTCAAACTCTTTGTGATAAACAACATTGCTTTGATTCGTTGTATTCTTTTTTATTCTTAAATTTTCAGGGGTATCGGCAACAGCAGTAAATTTCGTAGAAGGATAATGCGTGTTACAATAAGGTAATTTTTCATAACCTTGATAAGTTTTCATGCTCAAAGTCATGTGGCACACTTCGCAGTTAAAGCAACCTTTGTGCCATACTTTGTCCAAGCAATTTAATTTTTCAACAGGGTAAACTGTTTTGTTACATCTATGGCACTTCGCACTCATTTTTTGAAGGCGTTACCTGAAAAATGTTGAACAAATGATCAAATTCGGGATGTACAGAGAGCCTTTTAAACGCCAACTCCCTGAGTTAAAATAACTTTGATAGCCACAAAATGGGAGTTTTAACTTAGACCCAGTTCTCTTAACTGCTTTTAAAGGAGGAGAGTAGATTAATCCTTTATTAAAACTTGAAATTTTGTAATAAAAAAAAGTTTAATTATATTTTACAAGTAATTCTAACAAACAAATAATACTGAGAAAAAAAAGATTATATTTTATTCAAAACAGATTTTTATGATTAATTTTTCTTCAGAATATTGCGTAGTGATTTGAAATGGGTTGTTATCATATATTAATTTTTTTTTTTCAACTGATTTCTATAACGCACACTTACCATACATAAACATTTGAAGGATTTACAAAGGTATTCATTGCTTATTCTTAATTGTTTTAATAACAATCTTTTGAGCAGCATTTCTAATATGCTTTCATTGTCTTGTGAAGAATTATTTGCGCAGATCTTTTAACTAGTAAAATATGATTTTCCCGCCTTCAAACAATTATAACAAGTTTTAAAAAAGCAAAATTCGATTATAAAAAGTAAAAAAGAAAAAAAAAAAAAACAAATTCGATTAAAAATAAGTTTGTGAGTTCTTGTCGATTTCGATATAATAAAGTTATACAAATAGTTTTACAAGTTAAAAATGCAAGTAATAAATGATTTATAAAAATAATTGTTAAAAATAATATGATCAACGTATCTGTTTATTTTTTAATTTTTTATCTCGTTAAAATATAGTTAACTATGTTTTTCTGAGTTAATAATTAGAAGAAAAAAACAAACACATTCCTGGCATTGTTTCAAGGATCGAGATTGGGAAGTATTATCTTCGAAACTAAAGTTTTGCTTTATGATGTTTCAACGCGCTTAATCTCTTTTTATCGCAATACAGTTACAGACAGATTAACGTAACGATCATTATTATGAGCTAAACCAGCGTTGCATTTTGCACGGGCCTTAAGAATTTTTTTTTCACGCTTTAGTTAAGTTGGCAGAAAAAATTTAACTCCGACCACTTCTCAGAAAACCAATGGGCTGTCTTTAACAGTTGTTTCACTTCAATCTACCAACTATAATAAGATATTAGCTCGCCTATAGTGATGTTTTATGATTTTGTCGCCGAACTGAGACGAGCCTTGTTTCTACATGCACAGCAGTTAGAAACTGTTGGTTGTGCGCAGTACATTTTAGTGAAAACTTCGCTTGATTTAAACGTATTTGGATTGATTTTATCATAATTTCTCATTCAGAAATTATGCTTGGCAATAATTTGTTCTACATTTCGCTATTTTACTCTAACACATTTACCTTTTTTTTTTTCTACATCTTTTTTTATTGTAGATTATGAAAGTCTGAAACAAAGATATATTGCAATCAAATTTTGCTTTGACTAGCGGAAAGTACTTTGATCTGTATTTTGATTTTTTCACTTTACACGTTACGCAAATACTTAGCGTTGCACATTATTTTAAAACCTAATAAAGTAATAAACGCGTTAAGGAAGTAATAACGTAATTGTTGCATAATTACAATGTAATTAAATGTAAATATAACTATAAATTCGCTTGAAACAAAAATTTTACCTTCGATCTGCGAAAAATAGTTTGTTTCCTTCAGTAAAATGTTAAATTTTGCAAAAATTTTAAGACTAAAGTACGCCTTTTTTTTTTTTTTTATAAGAAACTTGTTTATTAGAAACTGGTACTAGAAGCCCAAAATTTCCTAATTTGTGTTCTGTTGAGGAAAAAAAATAGTGGATTATATTACATTGAATGATATTGATGGAATTCAAATAATTTTAATTGACAAACTGTAAAACATTTTAACTTATTTGTTAACATATTTTCAAATCAAATTTCATAAGTTGCATTCCGACAGAAATTTCAGAATAACTACTAAAGTAACGATGACGCGGGCGCACAATGAAATTAAATTTGACCAAAAACCTTTAGTACAGCAAAAATCAATCTTTCAATCTTGTTGAAAAATCTATCCGCATGGCTGTTTATTTTTTCCATGTGTTAACATTATTGCTGATATAATCGTCGACAAACTAAATCTAGGATGCTATCAACTCAATCACATCCGACGCATTCCACTGCTGAGTTGTTCAATCAAGAGATTTTTTCGAAAACTAAATTCGATTCAAGTGATATTTCAAAGATGCTCACGTTTTTTTTTTTTTTTTTGAAGGACGCCCAAACAATCCGACGGTGTGCAAACGACGCTTGACAGTCCCAACACTGCATATAATTCCGTGTTTTTTGATCAGTTTATTTTTCTCTTGACATTCGTATCGGTATATTGTTGTCTCGCTGCGTAGTTAATGGTAGTCTTCCAGAACTTTTTTTGACACAAACGAGTTACGCGTTTCGCATGCTAAGAAAGAAAGCATTTATTTACAAAAATTGGTCGAAAATATTAAGAATTAATTGTTTTAGAGCAGAAAATTTCCTTGTCAGAAAGGAAAATTTTACAACATACTTTCGTTAAATTAATTCAAATTTAATTAGGTAATAAACGAAAAGGTCGTTACCTTATTAAATTTAACTGACCAGCATTTCAAATATTTTTATATTCAACAAGCAGTATGCATGATGTTTTATAGTAATTCCAAATATTTTAACTTTAATTTGAACAAGAAGTATAAAAAGTGGAGTTGAAACTGCTCTGCACATTTTTTACCTGCTATTATGTTGGTACATTCTTACTGAAAGAGCAGATGGAGGGATGGGAAAACAATAATTCTTGTTTGTTGACAAACAAACTTTGCAGCAATCTCAAACAGAATACTATGACCACTGGGAATTACTTGGTCCCCTTTGTTTTCATCAATTAAAGCTAATTATTTCTTGCTTAAAGGATTATGAAGAAGTATACTCAATGCAATTATTTCAGTAGTTGTTTTTCAAAAGCAGCCAGATGGTTCTATCATAAACCAGCCGTTAATGTTGTTGAACATCCATTGACACCAATGTCAATAGAGGTTCTAAATAAAATACGAGAAAAAGAGTCAGGTAGATCCGAAGAGAAAACAATATGAGTTTGATTGACTGGATTGGTACAGCAACAGCTTTATCGTGGACCTTGAATTAAACTTTCGGTCAGTATTACGTTTTTTGTATTTAGGTCGGAATTTTTTTTTTTGTGGCAAGAATATTTTGCTTATTAAGTTTCTAAAACAATTTTAAATTTTCGGCAATAGAATTGATTATCGAGCCACGTGACTCACAACCGAGTTTGACACACGTAATCAAGCAACAACTTATCTGTATCCCTAATTTTGCTTTACAATATCAATGAATGCGTTAATTTCCTTTGGCTTTACTTATTATTTAATTTTATGGACAAGTAATAAAACTTTGGCGGAAATGTAAGAGACAATTTCCGAAGGAATTTGACAATTGTCTATCATTTTGCGTGGGAAGACTTTTAAAGATCCTTGCTTAAAATAGTCATTAAGATTTTATCAATTTTTTTTTTATTGAATATAATGCAATATTAAATAAGCCGTATTTAAAAAAAATCATCAAAATCAATTAAGTAGTTAAAAAGTTATTGAATATTTTTAACAATTTTCAAATTGTCTACATCAATTAACGGTAGTGCATATACCGTCAATTCCGTTGTTTAAGTCTTCCTATTTTTAACTGAAAAGAATAATTCAATGCTTTATACAAAATGCGCAAGTTAAGGTGAATTTTCTACACGCTATAAAAATTTCCGTTATATTTTTAAAAGACATTACGGAAGCTTTCGCGTTTATAACGGGTAATTGCCGTTACATTAAAATGTATAGAGTAAAAGCGGGTTTAATCATGTATGCATAAGAGATGGACGTGCAAAAATATTGTTTTTTTTGCGAACCATGCTCTTGCGCATTTTTACAAATCTTTTGTTTTAAACAATAGAAATTAAATTACATTAAAGTCTGTCGTATTCGTCGAAAATTTTTGGGCTCGCCTAACCAGTCACATCAATTTCCTTTTAATAGAGATAACAGCTATAGAACCAAGTTTTAAGCTTAATTTTACATAGCTAGACATTCTTATTATTTTAAGAAATAACGCTAATGCTGATATAGAAATTGAGATCGTTTACTTAACTACTTTAGTACATGTATAACTAGAGATATAATAAATAATACAAAATATCAACAAGTTTTGTAACTACCTGGAACACAATGGTTTCATGTCCAGGGAACTACTCCATATTGTTGCAGGGAGCTACTCCATATTGCTGTAGATTTCTATTTTTTGAATATTATAGAATTTTCTGTTTTTATGTTTAACAACAGAAATATATACAGTTAAAGATAAATAACTTATACATAAAATGAATATAAAAACAATAAAGAAAAAAATAATTTGTCATAGTTTTAAAGAATTTAGCAAAGCCAATTTATGGCCAACCGCAAGAATAACTATTTAATACTTTTTACATGATTTATCAGCTATATATAAACTAATTTTTATTTGAGAAAAACAAATGGTTTATTATGTGCTTTTTATGACAAATGACAAATTTAATATAAATAATATTTGAAATATGAAAAACGAAAACATGAAATATCTGGCCGCATTTTGCAAGATAATTATTAATTTGAATAACTTTTTAAAAGGTTTTGCTTTATCAAATGAATTATAAAAAAGCCCATTAGAAAATAAACCTACAAAAAAATAATGCATAGTGGAATATATTTTGTGGAGCATATAGAGTAGTTGAGGCAAAAAATGGCGATATATCGGAAAAAACACTGAAAAATTACACAAAATTAAGGCTGGCGAATGGAGGACCAAGGAATTGAATGAAACCAGATCTTGATAAAAAATTTTGTTTAAGCTTTTTTATATTTCGGTATTCTTTTTTTAGTCATTTTAAAATTATCCTTACAGGTCTATTTTATCATTGACGGGCTTTGTTTACACGAAAAATTTTTAAAAAATTTACAAATGTTCGTCTTGAAAAAATGATACAGTCTGTTCATGCCGACAACTAGTTTCCTTTACCTTGGTGTAATTTTTTTAGTATTTTGTCAACGCCTAAAGTAGTTACTTTATCCTAAACAGTCTTATTAAACAAATGCTATAAAAGTTTAAACTATTACCACGTGATCAGTGTTTCTGTTTTAATACTGTGGGAAGCCTTTTTAGTAGTTTTTTTTGTTTGCGGGTGAAAATTTAGAGTTTGTCGGAAACTCGCATGGCTCGCTGATTTCTGCGGCCTCTCTGATGTAAAACAATGAGTTGCACGTCCATCTCTTATACGTTCATGATCTAATTGAACAGTTTTCAAATAAATTGAGTTACTTTTTTTTCAGAAAAAGATTTTCAGGTGTTTTTTTATATAGATTTGTTAAGAAACATTCGCTGTGTAAGAAGATATAAACTTTATTTTACAATTTTACTCAAATTTTAAGTTACAAGCATTTAAAATAAAAAAAAAGTTCAATTATAGAATGACTTCTTCAGTTAAACGTGTTGATTAGCCATGCAATTAAAGGTTTACAATTAATAGAAATAAAGCAATTAAATAGATTAATCAATACAATTAACTACAAAGATAAGGATGTAAAGTAAAAAATATTAATCCTTGCATTTTTTGGTACAAAAGAACCCATCACCAAGCCTATATTTTTTAGGCAAGCATTCAAATCACCCAGCCTGTGGATGTAAACCATTGGTTTGAACCATTTGATGAAAGCATAATACCAAGCTTTACCTGGTTTATCGTTCGTAAATAAATTGGTTTGTTTCGAATGTTGTTGATAACAAGCAACAATCTCAAGTATTTGTTTTCGGATTCTAACGAAACCCCAATCGGGAAGTTTAATAAACATTTCAACTGTTTATTCAGTAAAAGTACTTAAAATGGTGACTGTATCAATACCAATATAGCTTCCAGGATTCTTTATCTTGAATGATAATGCTAAAAGTGATAGTAATAATTTAGTTATTGTAAAGAAACATGTTGAAAGTGACATTTATTACTTAATTATTGCAAGCGGGTTTTGTTAAATGTGGCATTTGTAACTAAATTATTGTTATTATTGTTAATGGTTAGTTTATTGGTGCGTGCTCTCCACAGACCTCTTTTGGTGGAGCAACTTATGCACTGATCTTCTATTATGTACAAGTTTAAATGCAAAGTCTCTCCGAAGCAAAAGGAGCAGTTTTCAATCCTCGAGATTTTACAAATTAAGTTGCCTTTGGAATGCCATAAATAAATGATGTTTTGCATAATGAAAAGTCCCCATACTTTACTTATTGGCTGAGATAGAGTAATGCCAAAATCGACTTAATCATTTTATAAGACTATTTATGATGATAATCATGATGAACAAAATAAACTGAAATTTACAACGATATTGCGCAAAACAAGTACACTGCTAAAGTCCCAAATTTCTACCTGCAACTTTATTTTTTATAACTAGTATTTAGTTTGACAAGGTTCTAACTAACAATAACTTCATAATCTCTTGCTGGTTTTTATTAGCTAATTACTATGATAGAGAATTTTATACCGATCAAAAATCATATAAAAAATACGTCTGAAAATCAACAAAAAGTGTTCTAATTTGACACAGATGTAGAATAAAATACCATTAAAGCTATTATTTGAAAATTAAAAAAAAAATCTTTTTTATAACGCTACTCAATTTGACACCTGTCACTTTAGTTTCGATTGGCATAGAAATAACTATTATAATTCAAAATAAAAGGGGATTTTTGAGCTAAAATTAACTTTTTATTTCAAAGTAATAATGTTTTTGCATTAATAAATTTACAAACTTACCGCAGTCAATGTAAGAACAAATTGCCGCGCCATTCCCTTACGATAAGTCGATCTAACTATATTTTGCAGTACCTACCCCAAAAAGTCAATACTTCTTTACTTATCTACAACGGTTAGTCGATGTATGTGCACTTTGGAACGTTGATCTTACAAAGTAACTTATTTTAACTTGTTAAATCAAAAATATCAGTAATATTAAAATTTAAACAACTTGTAATAAAACGTTTTTGTAGCAATAATAAAAACCAGGCTGCGTAGTTAAAAGAGAAACCACGAGGAAAACAATTGTAATGAAAATACAAAAAAAAACTGATGACCACGCTGAAAAACAAATTTTTTCAAAAAGGAAGTACGCCTATAGATAATATTTTCACGTAAAAGGAGAAAAAGTCCGTGTTTGCAAAACATTTTACCTAACAACACTGTCAATTTCACAAAAGCTAGTTTGCACAGCTCACATCACGAAAGATGTTAAAACAAATACTCCTGCACAAGATCTACGAGGTAAAATCATGAAAGGCAAACATACACCGCACAATGCACCAAAACGTACACCAACTTAGCTAGGGATCACATAAAATCTTTACCAACAGTTGAGTCACATTGTCGTGTAAGTACCAATAAAGAATACCTTGAGTCACACTTTAATATTTCAAAAATGTATAATCTTTACAAAGGGAAATGTATAAACGAAAATGTTGAGCCAGTAAAAAAATCTATTTACTACCATATTTTCTCCACCAAATTCAATCTTGGTTTTCAAATTCCCAAAAAGGATAGATGTGACCTTTGTGAGAAGTTTAAAGTTGCTGAAAACACTGATACCATTGTCTGAAAAATTGAGAGAAGACTTTGAAAGACATCAAGTTTTTAAAAAAGAAATGAGAGATATACGTGCTTAAGAAAAAAAAGATAAAAAGTTCCGGTTTTACTTTTTGACCCTCAAAATGTTATTTTGACTCCGCATGCAGAAATTAGTTCCCTTTTTTATCTGAGAAAGTTAAACATGTATAATTTTACAGCTTAATTTTCAACAACCAAAAAGTGTACTGTGCATTATGGACTGAATCAATGGTGGGAAGAAGCGGCAATCATCTTGCCAGTGCCTTTTGCAAAATTTTGACTGATGTGGGAGAGGAAAACGACGTAAGTGACTTAATCACTTGGTCTATCTCCTGCGTTCCTCAAAATCGGAATAGTATATTATCAAATTTTATGTTACATTTTTTAAGAGACAATCCTAACATTAACTCAATCACTATGAAACATTCCCTTCAGGTCATTCATGCGTCCAAGAGGTGGATCATGCCCATAGCGAAATTGAAAAGCTCATGAGGAGAACTGATTTTTATAGTCCAATTGGATTGATAAGGATGTTGAAACAAGTTAACAGAAAAAATCTTTGTCGTATCATTCAAATGAAACCACTGCCTTTTGGGGGTATTCATTTTTCAATGAAGAGTGAAACATTTTTTAATAAAAAATAGTAATACTTATAGCAAATGCTTATGTTATCATGAGTAAAAAATATTATCGATGGATTTTAATAACTTTTGATGGTAGGAACATAACAATTTTTAACATTGATTTACTCAAAACTACTCGCGGATCAGTTAGAACCTTGTCAAACCTACGCAACGAATTGTTTTTTTAAGTTGGTGAGTGACTTTTATTTATATAAGGACAAGATAATTAAACTTAATTAAACTTAATTAAACTTAACTAGTAATTAAACTTAATTAGTAATTAAACTTAATTAGTAGTTAAACTTAATTAGTAATTAAACTTAATTAGTAGATAAGTGTGAAATAATTATATGAATATGTAAAATAAATAATACTGTGTTCAATTAAACAGGAAATCTTTTTATTTGAGTTTTTTCTTCATAACATTCTTCTGGAACTAGCAAATTCAAATCTGAAAAAATGATTATCTTCAGTCTACTACATTTTATGTTTGACGCTAAAGGTTTTCGTTTACGAAACTGGGAAGTCAGTGAATAAAATTTAAAATAATTTATTCATAGAAACTCCTTTTAACTCGTGTTAAAATTTTTTAATTAAAAACCAAATAGCTTTACAGCGTATAATAGAGCGAAAAATTCAATAAAATAATGTAAAAAAAAAAATTTCAAATTGTTTTTCCTTTTAAAAGATAATTCATAAAAATACAAATGTTTTTAAATTTTACACGCTGTTCAATTATACTCACTTTTACTCTAATACATTTGACAGCAACATAGTTGTATTACCTTCATATTGTTTCATACTCAAATTACCAGTAACATAATGGTAACAACTGTAAAAATTATCATTGCTCGTTGTACACTACGGTATGTGTGTGTTATTATATATATATATATATATATATATATATATATATATATATATATATATATATATATATAAACACACACACACACATATACAATTACAAATTAAAGTGTTAGCAGTTACACAAATAGCATAATTACTTAAAGACTTTTTTTACAAGTTTCAAAACGCTATATATACACTGGTAGATAAAAATACTATATCTTTTTATTTAAGTGTATAACGTGCTATAAAATATCGTCGTTGTTAAGCAATCAGTCATAAATTGCGTTTTTTATGCTTTATGAAAAATCTTTTTTTCTTTCTATAAAATCTAAAGTACCTGTTGCTTTTGAAACATTTACCCATATTTTTAGAATTTTGAAGAAAAAAACAACTTTCTTAATAAAATATAGAATGCAATTAACAACTATTTCCTCAACAAAGGCGATATAATTGTGCATTGGTTAAATGGTTTTAAAATATTTATATTAGTTTTAGCTTGTAATCATCATGCCTTAATAATCAATATTAATTGTGCTTTATTTAAGCCTATTAGTCTTTTAACTCAAAAGTAATTTTGTTGTAACATTATTTTGACTAATATACCATTATTTTTAGTATAACTCAATTAGAGAATACATAAGGGTGCCAAGTTCTTATGCTTCCCACCCATTGATCAGCATGAGTGAGATGGTGGTGATTTTGATTGCAGTTTGTTATTATTAGACTTATTCTTTTATTTGAAACCAATGCTTGCAACATTTGATATCTTGTCTCAGCTGTACAGAAGTGACAAAGACCTCGATCAATCATTGTAGGCCATTTTGTTCATTTTTTTTCAGTTTTTTGAAGGAATAGAACTCTTCAGATTAACAATGAGCAAGTATCTTCTAAATCTTTTTGTTTGTCTTTAATGGATGCTTTTTATTCAGCTTTAGTTTTCCAATCTTACAAATCAAGCTCTCACGGTTCGTAAAACTTCTGTTGTGAAAAATTAAATGAATAGAGTCAAAATCAGGGAATTAAACTTTTCGACCACCTTGGTCATATTTTTGGAGCAACTTTTGACAGTTGTCAGAAACTCCTCATGGAAAGTTTTCACTATCTAAATCTGTCCTTTTTCACAAATTTATGCACTCTTTCAATCATAAATATTGTAAATTTTTGGTTCAGGTTTTTACAAGCACACAAAAAATTTTTTTTTAGCAATCTTCATGATTGTTACATATGTTAGGCATTTTTAACGCTGCAAGGTGAAGTACAAAATGAAAGTTAATTGTTGATAACTGATTTATTAGCAGATTTGTAAACAAAACAGGTAATCCAATTTTAAAATTAAGGAATCAAAAAAAAAAAGGCCGGAAGTTAAAGGGGGAAAAAGAGGATTAATACCTTAAATGTTATAACCATTTAATAATTCATTTTTGATTAAAGATTTGAATAATTACGAAACATTTAAGTGGTATTACATTAAATATTCGCTCATTTTCCACTACGAGTCTTTCCTTTTAAAGTAAGTTGCATGCAACTTTAATTAAAATGTTTTTTTATTAAATACCTCTTGGCGATTAGTGAATCAAATAACATAGATGCTTTAAATAAATGCTGACTGAACTAAAAAAATGTTTTAAAAAAATTTTAACAGCTCCTGATACTCATATATGATAAATTACCAAAAGCTGAAACAAAAAAATACCCCTCACTATTCCGTGGTATGACCTAACTAAGTCCTATACTTTAAGAAAGTCCTAATTTAAGAAATGACAAATTTCGTATATACAAAATAAAGATTTAAAAAAAAAATCAGTTAATTCATCTAACTAAATATCTAGTAAAAACAACTAAATTATTTTCCGCAAATGTTTCTTTTATATATACGAAATTTATCATTTCTTAAATTCGGACTTTTAAAGCATAGGACTTTGTTAGATCACACCACGGTAGCTAGATAAAGAAAATTCATCATTCAAGTAAAACTGATACAAATACATCAAGTTCATTCAACAATCGATTTATGAATACTTTATTAGACTTTTATGGTATGTGAAACATGTCAGAGGAACTGTTGAATGCAATTCCAACTAAAGCCGAGCATTTTTTTAAATGATCGTTATAAGTTAAAAATAAAATTTAAAGTCTTTACTAAAGTATAAATTATCTTTTTTATAATTGCATATTTAAAATGATATTTAAAGGGATATAATATTAATAATACTTACATTAAATATTTTATATAAATTTTTAAAAACATTTTTCTTTTTTATTCAATTAAAGACTCTACTAATTTCAAGCTTGGTACTAGAAAATCTAAATAAAAATTATACAAAATGAAAATAAAATAAATATTGGAAGAGAAAAATGAATATTTAAATTTAACGAAAAAACAACAACAACAACAACAACAACAACAAAAGAAAAAAAACAACACAAGTTTGTTAAAAAAGTTGTGCTCAAAACTTAATCTGTTTCAAGTTGAATATTCCATCTTTTAAACAACTTTTCAAAAAAGTTTTACTAATAATTTTATTGGGCATAAAAATTATTAACAAAACATTCAATTTAGTAAAATTACAGCATCAACGGTAAAATGCCGTAAATAAATAATATTCACACACACACAAACACGCTCATACACAAGTATATGAAAGTTTCACTTTAATAAAAGTTTTTTTTAGTTTTAAAATTATAGTTTAGTTCTTTTTTCAATTGTATTTAAATGAGTAACTGAATACAGTATGATTATAGATATACATCAATTTTGAAAAGTGATGAAATATGATTACGTAAAACCATACAAATGTGAACCATCCTTTAATATTACAGGTTAACATATAAATTAAAGCAAAACGTTAAAGGATTTTATTAAATTTTTAATGCTGATTTGTTATTTTACTGTAAGAAAGTTATTGAAAGAAATCTCTTTTGCTTATGTTCAAGTATCCTTTTGAGATTTTAACAATTTAAGTATGTTACCTTACAGATGGAGACCTTGGTTTCCATCTGTAAGATATAAAATGATATAGGATTTTAGGTAATACTTATATTAACTGTTTTAGTTAATTCAAGGATTAACTACTCTAGTTAATTCAACGATTAATTTAAATGTCGCATCATTTTACTTAACGACAAACATGTAAAGTGAAAATTCTTCGAGAAAACAACGTTACAAATGATCTTTGGATTGTTCTGGGTGTTTTCCCTTTCCCTTTTAAAACAAAATGTTATATCACAGGAGTTATTATCGTCAGGGTGAGTTTTAAAATTCAATGAAGTTTATGTTATTTAAAGTACTTTTTTTTATCCAGATAACTCGATAGGATTTAAACGAAAACTACTCGCGTGTTTTCACATTCGAATTAAGCTATTTAGCAGAGGGATTTACCAAGACGATATACTTTACAAATATGCAGGAATTATTTTTTGTTTCACTAAATATACGTTATTTTGTCACTTTCACTTTCGACTATGTTAATTATTTTGCTTATCACTCATTGGTTTATCAAAATAGACACCACTACTTAAAAACGCTTCGGCAAAACACTATTTTGCCAAAGCGTTTTTAAATTTAGGTGATTCTTAAAACAAGTTTAATATGGAAGAAGGCTAGCAATAGGATTTATCCTATTAAAATATGTTTGTGACATTTGCCTCAGCAGAATTTATTGTTAGCATCATTATTGTTAGCATTTATTGTTAAGGTTACCTACAAGATAATTTACATATAAACAAAGAAACTATGATCAATAAATAAATCTTTATATTCAATGCAAAATAAATGCTCTGAATATTTTATATTTGTAACTTAATCGTATTATATGCTGTATATTCAAAACGTATAAGATATTGGATGAGAAATATATTATCATAATCTTCAAAATTAATATTTAATAAAATTTTTTGTAAACAAACAAATATGATAACTGATAAACTATAAGCTATTAAGCTGCTAAACTATTAGCTATTAAGCTGCTTTATGAAAGCGAGTACCTGAGAGTTAGATATTTTGTGCAAATATTTTTTGGAAAAGATTATTTACACATTCAAGTTTTACTCTACTAGTTTACATTAGAGAAAACCTTAAATCTAAAAGTTAGGGTTCCCTTTTTTTTTATTGAGCAAAGTTGTTTTTATTGAGCAAACCCCTCCTCCTCCCCAAAAACCCAGAAAATATAAGTTTCTTTAAAATAAATATTTTTGAGATCAAAAAAATAAACGCGCTTTTTTTTTTTTAGTTTTTTTTTTTAATTCTTTTTTTTTAAAAAACAAAAAACAACTCAATAGTGACACTGCTCTTTTATAGTGATATTAAGTTGAAGTTATTTTTACTTCAGATTTTTTTTAACCACTCTTTCGAGCAGGTTGATATGAAATAGAAGCCGTTGAAAACGAATTAAAAACCGCGTCTTTTTTCTTTTTTTGACCATTTTTCTTAATATTTAAAATCTTCAAAAAATGAGAAGGTCCTAAACCTTATGTGGCTGTATCTTTTGAGCGTCAAAATATATATAAAATTTGAACCCTAATTACAATTTATGATGGGACTCAAGATACAGAATTTTTTTTTTTCAAAAAATAAATTCTCTAAATCAGGGGGATGCAGGGGTCATTTTTCAAGGGTATTTCTATTCTTGTTTGCAAATCACTTGGTTTGTGCCTGAAATTGAAGTTAATTTAATTTAGAAATTAATCACAAATGATCTAATATCAAACTAATGGCATAAACACAATAATTAGACAAATTATTCTCAATAAATTTCGTCAATTGTCTGATAATTTGTTTAAATTAAACAAATTTGTAAGAGTATTGATTTATAAAATTTCAAAAATCAGAAAATTCTAAATAAAAACTTTTATGTATAAAATGAGTCTGCAAAAAGCAAGATCTCATTCAGAAAATAGGAGATGGATATGTTTCTGTTGTGTCAATAAAGACAAAAAATGTCTATCTTTGGAGAAGAATGATTCATCGATTAATCTGATTAAAGACTTTGAGGACCCTGGATTCAGTCTGAGCCTAAGTTCTCATCCGTCAGGAATATGCGCAAGCTGCAAGACAAATATATATTTAAAACAGAAAGATAAAGCTATCAGTAAAGCTGTGGAGACTTCCTGGATAAATGGTCGTGATCAAGTTAAAAGGTTGGGAAGAATTAAACAAAAAGATGGTAACTGCAATTGTGCTATTTGCTGCCGAGGGGCAATTTACTAAAAGTAGTAGTACACTTAATCTATTTGAATTTACCTACGTAGAATCTGAAAAGATTACATTTGAAAAAAGAAATTCATTTTGCTCAGAATGCTATCAAATTGTTGGTCCTGGTATTCAACATCCTTACAGCAAAAAAAAAAAAAACTGTTCAAAATCTTCACGTCTTAATTACTTCAAAGAATCAAAATATCGCTGACAGAGTTGTTTCTTGTACGCTAAAAATATATCTGTTGTTGGTGATTCTAAAAAAATAAAACTTGCAACAGGAGGAAAAGCTTTTCCTGTTAAAGTATACAGAGACCGATCACCTTTAAACCATGTAAGAAGTGAAACAATCATGAAATTGAAGATAAACCATGATCTTCCAAATTGTGCAGTGTTAGGAATAATAAAGGAGATAAGAAAAGATGTTGGACGATCTGGAATATAGGAGAACACCTATGCTGAAGTTAAGAGCAGGTCAAGCTTCTTGAATAGGTTTTACGATGAGATAAAATGTCAGCTCAAGATCGGTAAAACCTTATTGGAAAAGATATTGTTTATTGTACTGACCTATCTATGCTCGTAACTGAAGTTTGTTCCTTCAGAAAAATTGATATTTTTAATTCTGTTGTACGCGTTGGTATTGATGGAGGGCAGGGATCTCTAAAGATTGTCATAAACGTGTTTGACACATCAGTATTAGATTTTCAACCAAGAAACCAGAAGTACACCCGGTTCAATAAAGTGATTATCTTAGGCATAGTTCGAAACGTAGAAGAGAATCATCACAATCTGAAAACACTTTTTCAACTCCTTCAACTCAATCAATTGAAGTTTACCTTGGCTTCTGACCTCAAATTGATCAACATCATCATTGATTATCAGTAAGTATCTTATTACATTTATATTTTATATTTTAAGTAAGCAATTCCTATAAATTATTTTCTATAATCAAGGGTCACAGTGGAAAATACTCTTGTTGCTATTGTGATGGGTCGATGGATAAAAAAGGTGTTCAAAGGACTTTCGGATAACTAGCAGATGAATTCAAAAAATACCAATTTGATAACAAACCTCGTATACGGATGCAATATTATAAAAATGTTACTCCATGTCTGTTGGATGAGAAATTGACTGAAGATATTATCAACATAGTTCCACCACCTGAATATCATATTTATGAGCACCATGTTAGTAAAATTATTGATCTCCTCTTTACTGATAAAAATCTGATGGAGTTTCTTGAAAAGAAAACGGTTATCAGGCATGGCTATAATGGTGGTGGTTTTGATGGACCTAACTGTGCCAAAGTTTTAAGATCATAGGACGAAATGACACTTTATTCTCCAATTGAATATCTGGAATGTATTGAAGCCCTTAGGAGGTTTAAAGAAAGTACTTGATTGTTTTTTAAATTTTTTTAAAACTTCTTAGAACGTTTTTAATTCAATTAGTACAGATAGGGAACTATTGACCTACCAGTCTAAATAAAATTAGAAGACACGAATATGTTAATACTACAATTTTCAGCAAGTTAATATTTGGTTAAATTTTGTTTGATTTAGAAGCTGAATACTATTTTGGGATGAAACTCGATATATCCTACAAAGAAAAAATAGACAAGTTTGTGGAGTCCATACTTCACTTAAAAGTATATGTCCATGATGTATTCGCAATGAAGATTTCACTTTGATGGAAGTCTCACGTAATCAGGTTCCATTTCAAAGAGTATCTCGATAGGAAGAAAATCCCGCTCGGTATTACATCAGAACAAACATCTGAAGCAGTGCATAAAAACTTAAACAAGACACTGAAAAGGTTCGCTGTGTCTGAGAAAAACGTCCATCACGGTGAAAAGCTAAGAGCTATGGTTGTTGAATACAGTTCAACGAGATTGTAAGAAGATTTTTCAAGAATATATTTAGATTGAAAAAATACCTATTTTTTTTTCATTTTTGTAACATTATAATTTTTGAAATACTGTTTATGTCATTTCATTTGTCTGATTTTGTTATCGGAGATTTATTCATGTTTTGCGTGTATCAGTAGAGATGGAAAATTTGCATTCATAATAAATTTTTGACAAGAAGATAATTGCAACTATTACTTTGCTATTATTCATTAAGATATTAACTTTTTTGCTAAAAATCACGGCAGTCGGATCACAGGGGCAGGAATACGCTTGAGAAATGACCCCTGCATCCCCCTGATTTAGAGAATTTATTTTTTGAAAAAAAAAAATTCTGTATCTTAAATTCAAACATAAATTGTAATTAGGTTTCAAATTTTATCAAAATATATTTTGACGCTCAAAAGATACAGCCATAAAAAGTTTAGGACCCCCTAATTTTTTGAAGGTTTTAAATATTTAGAAAAATGGTCAAAAAAAAAAAGAAAAAAGACGCGGCTTTTAATTCGTTTTAAACGGTTTCTATTTCATGTCAACCTGCTCGAAAGAGTAGTTAAAAAAAATCTGAAGTAAAAATTACTTCAACTTAAAACCTCTAAAAATGAGCAGTGGTGAGTCATAAAAACCGAAATGAAATGAGTTGTCCTTTTATTTATATTTCTCTAAATTCTGCACTTTTTGGTGATTTTTACATTCGTTTTTAATTTCTTCATAAAATCCTTTGCAGCTAATATTGGAGTAAAAAGAGATTCTACGGTTTGAACCTTTAAATAATCGTTTATAATTCCAGATATTTTATAGGAAAAAAATGTCGTTAAGAAAAAAAACCGGTTTATCTTTCGAAAAGTTTCAAATATTGAGAAAAGTAGTGAACCTGAACAGTTTCTTAGTTTAAAAATGCGCGGATGGAACCCCTTAATACAGCTAATAACAGTTATAAAACTAAAACAATAGGAGAATTTTCTAATTTTCTAAGCTATTTTTATTGCAAGAGAATTTATGCTTTAAAATAACCGACCTTTCAAGAATTTTTTAACGATTCAAAACAAAATTTCAAATAAGAAAATTTTAATAAAAAATAATCTAATAGATGGTTCACATAAATGTTTATTGTTCTTGTAAATACCAAAAGGTGTGAAATTTAAGAGTTATTATGAATGTGGCATAGTTATAGTGAAAGAAGAGCTACTTGTTCATAAAGCCACCCAATCTTTAGTAATTCTGAAGCATATTCTAACTATTTAGCAACTTTGGGCCTTTTTCTTTTTTAGTAAATTAGTACAAAGTCTTGAATTATGCCAATAATTACAATTGTGCTTACGATTTGATGCAATTTTTTTTTTTTTTTTAAAAAAACTTTCATCAAAAACCTCGTCCTCTAAAAGCTCTTTCATAAAATGCTTCAATATTAGTTTCAATTAATTTGAACCGCCTCGTCCGTAAAAATTAGTTTCAATTAATTTGAACCGCCTCGTCCGTAAAAATTCTATACACCTTTTTAAAATGCTCTAACAAACACCAACAGTTGTGCCGAAGGGAATTGCATATCTATGCGTTTTTTATTTTGTTTTTGGTATTCATTCATAGTATTTATTTAAGTTTTTCATTAAAACCTTTCTTTCTTTCTTTTGTTTACTGAAATAGTTTGAATGTATGCACCGAGACGAGAAAGGTTACAATAACTGTTCAAGTTCTTGTTAGTTACCAAATTGCAGAGATATACGGAGAGTGCTGCGATTGGATTTGCTGGTCTAGATGTGACAGAACCAGGTTTTTGAACAATTATCTAACTCATAAGTGTAATGTGTAGTGCCATTCTCCCATAAGTTGCTTAAAATTTATATATATATATATATATATATATATATATATATATATATATATATATATATATATATATATATATATATATATATATATATATATATATTTGTTAAATTAATTTTGTTTGCTTTTATATAAAAATTTTAATCGTATATGTGGTGTGAAGTTTTTAACCTTTTTAGTTAACATCCAACAGTAAAAATTCAAATTTTTAGGGAAAAAAGAAAAATGTTTAAATAAATAAAAAGTTATATTCTCGTCGTCGCGTAAACGACGACGAGAATATAACTTTTTATTTAAAATTCTTGTCATTATTGAGAATGCCGCTTTGGAATGGTAAAAGTGTGGAAAAAAAAAATGCTTTGTTATTCCTCTGCAAGAAGAAGAACGTCTGTGGGCAAATAAATATATCAATAATATTAAACTTTGTGGTTGCGAACAACTTGTATTCAAACTTTTCTCAAACATCAGTTGCACAAACGTGATCATAAGTAAGTTTATTATAGAAACTCTCACTTAATGGTTGGCTCACTGAATTATTGGTTTAATACATTTTATCTGCAATTTCGATTCGCAATTGGACTTGTGTTGGAAACGACAACATCTAACGTTGTGTCAGCAAAAACAATATAATAAATATCTTTTTATCTATTGCAATATCTTTTCTATAGATATCTTTTCTTAAAAGTGAGGGCTTTAGAAATCTCCATCTCTATTTACGTAGTATTTTATTTTTAATTCTGTAAGTTGAATTATAGAAATAAAATTTAAAAATAAATCTTACTCTGGATTGTGCTTCCTCCCTCACCAGTCTTAATTTCACTTTGTTCATTTTGATTAACTTGCGATTATTGTTCAGAAGTATTTATTGATTGTCAAAATCTTTGGAACCCATTTTAAATCTTTACGGAGAGTTTTGTTGCGCCCTTTATTAAGAGTTGTGTAGAACAAAAACAGCTTATACTTCAAATGCATGAGTCCGACTTAGATAGCCTCTGGTGTAGTAGAAATGTCATGAACAATGAGATGGTGTCAACAGTAGTAAAAGACGGTTTGTCCCCACTACAAATTTGCTACAGGCTCTCTCCATGACAAGATGATCATCTTACTCACACTGGTTCAAAGTTATAGCAGACTAAAGATAGTCAAAATTTCCGAAATTACTCCATTTAAGATAACGATGTTCTTTTGCTTGCTTTTAAGCTTGCTTTTTTGCTTGCTATTAGACCTTACGTTGAAATGGAAAGGCATTTAAGTTAAATTTCCACTTATTTTTAGCATGCGATCTTTATTTGTTAAGTAATCAAGTACTTCAAAGCATTCCGAAGTTTAATTCAGTTTTCGAAGTTTTTTTTGGTTTCATTTTGGTTTCATTTGATCTCAAGTTAAAAACTTTTATCATTTTTTTTCAATAATAATGACAGATACCTAAATGGTTACATTTCGCATCATCAAGCCTGTCAATTTTCTACTTATTTTACTATACCTTCTAGATTTATTTTAAAGATCTCAGCTACACTACCATCTTGTTGCAAACAATTTTCTTTGGTATTGATTTTATGTTATCTATTCACTGATGTAACTGGCTCTCTTTATGCTTGTAACAATAAAACAAGATACCATCAAAAGAACTAGAAACCTTACGCTGTAAAAATGATCAATTGTAGTGGATTTAAAGTTAGTTTTACCAAATTCTATCTTAAGCAAAATCTTGGACAAAATTATTTTAAGTTTTTCCAGTAATCTGATTTAAAATTTCATTGATTTAAATTTAAATTAATGATTCACAGTATCATTAAACCTACAATTCTTAAAAATACAAATTCCTTCATGTTTCATCCATCAAATTACAAGTTAGTTTTAACAAACCAAGAAAATTCTCCCTTTTAAAATTTAATTTTAAGTCACTCCCGTTAGCCTCGCCAAGCCAAATTATGTATCGCAAGTAATTTAATGCAATAAAAAACTCTTTTCACAATAGCACACTTCTTCTTGCTTTTTTATTGAATATGCTCTTGTAATTCTGCATCACATATGCTTGTGTTGTTAGGTAAAATTGTTTTCTTCTAATGAGTAAAGAATCATGGGTGATTTTAGGAACTTTCATGAACACCCATTCTCTTAGGTGCTTGCTATCTCTTAAACCCGCTTTCTTATTCCAAACTAGATTTATTATCAAACCGGGAGAAAGGAGACAGCATATACAAAAGACAGAATTTATGGGAGGTAAATAAACTAGTCACGAATGCTTCGCTTAATCACCAAGACCATTTTCTAACTTATTTTTGTAAACCAAGTTTTTTTCATTGAAATTTTGTGTGTAGGCAAAAAAAACCTTCAATATTTAGAAAATATGTAGAACGGAATTATATTATTTCTATTCTCAGTGCTTCAGTTGCAATTGGTTTTCCCGATTCTTCAGTAAACTTAAGATGACCGATGTCATAATCTGCAATCGCTCGAGTTATAGGATTTTTAATATTTTCTGTACCTTTGGGCGTCAAAATTTTATTTACTTGACTTTATCATTATAATTCTTTTTCAGATCTTCTAACTCTTCAGAAGTAGCAGACTTTCCAAAAACAGAGTTCTTTAAAGACCTTGTCAACAAATAATCACTTATTTTCAGCATCAATAGATAGTGTAACAAATAATCACTTATTTTCAGCATCAATAGATGCTGTAACAAACTTTTTTTCGTTAAATTTAATTTTACGTCTTCTAATTCATTAGAACTTGCAAAGTTTTCAAGATATTCTGAAGAAGTAGTTTAAAAAAATGTGTAGAAAATTTTTTGCAGCTTATTTCAAATTGTTTTGCCTCTAACAAGCGACATGCAGCTCCACTTAAATACTCCCCGTTCTTTAAAAGTTAACAGCCAATTTTCAAAAACGACAAAATAAAGTTATATAAACATAAAAATAGTTATATGATATTCTTCAAGAGGTATATCATTTACAAAGCTCATCTCAGTATTTCAAAAGTTAAGAAATTAACAATTTTATTAATGTTGCTTCCAATATAAATAATCAACTAATACAAAGGCATACTAATTCACGAGTTTCTAATTTATTATTAACACACGCTAAAATATAATAACCAAATGTTTAGAAATTATAATGAAAGCATATAAGTATATGCATCTAGGTATATTCAAGCCTACAGAATTGAAGCTCAAGAAAGATCAGTAGATAAACTATTTCTGCGATGCTGTGACGGTTATCTACAGGTCGGAAACCAATGTCCTAATTGTAAGTGAAAGTTCTCCAAATGTTTTATACTTTTAGTTCTTTTAATTTTTGCAGAACATACTGGCTAAGTTTTTTAAAACTACAATTTCTACCAAACAACTAGAAAACTAAAAAACTTTCAATTCATTCAAGAAATACTTTTGCTCCATATCAACAGCTGCCAAAGAAATTCAGTTTTGCCTAAGTTGGTATTTTTTTTTATGTTAAAGTTCCTGTCGACATTTTATCAACATTAAAAATGTTTTACTGAGCATAAGAGTTGGTATAAATTTGTTCTGTTTCCTGTCTGAAGTTTGCAATCACTTATCATAGCTACTCATTTCGAGGTTTTTATGTATTATTCTTTAGCAATAAATTTACTGGATAAATATTAAACAAAGAACCTTTCCTTTAAACAATTTGTTAGCATTGTTTGTCTCTTTGTAATGACTTTTTACTAACTTAAAAATCATATAATTAGTATGAGAAATTTTGGTTCATATTAAATTTTCAAAATGTTAAATCAAAATCTATCTGCAGTTAATTCTAAATTCAATTTCATGCTTTCCGCATGTAAATATACATAATTTTGAGTTTATTCAAAATAATTATTTTTGTGAAAACTGTTTTTAGCTAATTGCAGCATAAGATGCGTTCATGGTAGGTGCGAAGGTCCATATAACTGTGTTTGTGAAAGTGGCTACGATGGTGGAAACTGCGAAAGAGGTTCTACTAACTATATACTTTTTATATTTTTTATGTAATGTTAAACTATTGTCAAAAGTAAACAAACCCAATCATAAATGCAACGGAACGCTAGCGCAGTGTCAAGGTAAAAATATTTATCAGTATAGCTTAAGTTTGAGACTATCTTTAGCCGCCATCTCTACATTACACATTAACAAAGTTGATTAGGCATTTTGCGTTCTTTAATTGCCGAAATTATTTTCCTGCTTTTAGTTATAAAACTCTCCTCCAATGTTCCAAATATAATGTTAATGCACTATTTATTGTCAAGATTACCCAAGAACGCTCATCTTATGAAGTTATAGTAAATTTAGTCTGGAAACTGAACTCTGAAATCAAACTTTTAAGTCGCCGAAAGTAAACTGACAAGTTTTTTTTAAAATTTTTTATTAATTTTTCATTTTGGAATAAAATTGTTAAATTGCCTAAGTTAAGTTGACATTTGGATTTTTAAATGAGTACTGCTAGAGAAACCCAAAAATCCTACAAAACCCAAATCCTTTATAGATACTTATACAATACCTTGACAGATATTTATGCAAAAACTCTTAGAAGTGTTTGTATAACATCCTGCAATCATTAATGCAATAACCTTATAGATACTTATATATAATTTTGAGGGTTTCTAACCAAAGAATATGGTAAGTGTGATTGAAATCTTAAGGTCGAGAGGCTTTCCAGTCGAGAGATTTTCATGAAAGCTAAGCTTATTTAAGCTACATTTGAACCGTAAACTGGTAGACCAACAACTTTCATAATACTTTTTTTAACTATAACTATCTCTTTAAAATTGCTTGATATATGTTTGTTTCCAAAATGCTTGGATAACTTAACTACAAGATATCTAGATCATTATTAGGCAAGAAATACTTGCTTACAAAAACCTTAAAATGCACTTTTTCCAAATAAGACAGCCTCCTTCAAAATATATGATAAAAAAATTTAAAATTATCTCTGAATTGCTGTATTGTTAAAATTGAATTCCTCAATGTCTTATTCAAAAAAAATTAAAAAAAAAAAAAAAATGGTTCCAGTTTTTCTTATTTTGTTAGTGTTTTTAGATATATTTCCTACAAGTTGAGAAAACACATTTCTATTTGAAAAATCTCATAAGCGAAGAACCAATTTTTCATGTAACGTGTTTAAAGTCCAGATTAGAAACATAATAACAGTGAAGTCCCAATTAGTAATGCAAATGTAAAACATTAATTTTTATATCAAATATTTGTACACTTTTTAACTTAGCTTTCCTTGTTATTAAATTTAAAGTTATCTAATTTTTTAATGGAAACAATTTATGAAGAAATTGGGTCATTCGTTTCATACAAAATACAAAATCTTCAAAACAATTAGTAGCTAGGGAATACATTGAATTCTGGTTGTACACATTCTATAATGCAAACAGAAAGATTTCAATACAAATCTATTCAAAAACTAGAAAATAATCTCAGCTCAAGAATCATTTAGAACAAGACTGTAAAAAGTTACACGAAGAAGAAACAAAAAAAAAAAATATCCCAAAAATTCAGCTTCTATAGTGACTACACATTTTATTCGATCTCCAGTTGATGCAGTTATTTTCATTTATAACAATTCTGAAAAACTCTGCTAAGTCTATATATATAAATACAGGATCTACAAATTGCCTGATCTTTAAATACAGTAGGAAATCAGATTTGAACTAAGTGAGGACTCTTTTCTAAACTGCAACCCTCTAACATTCTCATTTTCATTCACCATTGTTTACCATAGAAGAAATGCAACTCGTGCATACTAAGTAAAAAAGATTCCTAATTAACAATTCATGATTGAAATGATTCTTATTAAATATCAACTCAATGAATCAGCATCCTCTCCTGTAGCAGCAGAAGTTTAGAAAAACGTTTTTCTCTAAAAAGTGTATCGAACAAGACAAAAAAACTTCAGAACTTTATTCAAATTTTGAAATTGTTAGATAAGGCAAAGAGATTTTACAAGGTTTTTACAGGGAAAATAGATGTAACATTTTTGCATTTTTATCTAAAGTTGCAATTAATCTTACCGTTTTCTAAAAAACAATTTGTTTATTGAAAAGAGAAAACTCTGTAGGAGGAGGAAAGATTGATAACAAACTAAATAAGCTTTAAGAAGAAAACCCCGATTTACTCAAAAAGTAAAAAAAAAATAATTTTTTTCAAATAATATTTCAACTCTGTTAAGCAGATTATATTTTGACATAAATATTTGAATGCCCTTAAATTACTGATTTGACTGAAAAAAATGGTTCGCGTATTAAATTAAATCTAAAAATGTCTATTAAAAGGACTCTAAACATGACCATCAATGTTAAAGATTTCAGAGTTTTTTCCTGAAATAATAGTCTTTTCAAAATTCATTTGAATAAAAACAGAACTAGCCAGGGAGGTACAAGGAGGAAAATAAAGCGGAAAGTGAGTTTATAGTCTAAGGCTTCCAACAAAAAAAGAACCCACTGAGGTTTAAATTTTCCAATTAAAGATGAAAATATCAAAAAATTAACATATAACAGAATTAAAGCATCAGTAAATGAACGAACTGCTTTACTATGAAAGCTTTAATTTCATATAGAGATTCTTGGAAGCTCACTGCTTAAATTTGTTCGTTTAAAAATAGTTCACTGTAATTTGAATACAATGAATAATCTTTAACAAAATAATTTTTTTGTGCACCAAAAATGTTTATTTTCTTTATTATTATTATTATTATTATTATTTTCTTACCTTAAATCTAGATTAAGATGAAAGGGTTAGTTTACATTGGGAGTTACATTGTTCATTGTATTTTGAAAGGGTTAGGGAGTTATATTGTTAGTTACATTGTTCATTGTATTTTGAAAAGATATCAATTGCACTGTTTATAAATTTGAATGAAAGTTATTCGAAACCTATTTTAATACCTTGGTAAGTGTAATATTTTTTTTTCAGCCTTACCATGTGCGAGTATTCCTGCATTAACAAACGGTTTTGCAAGTTGCTTGCAAGGGTCTACAGGAGACAATTGCAGTTTTGAATGTAATGCTGGTTATACACTTATTGGTTCACCTCAGCGCACTTGCCAACCCAACCATGAATGGAATGGAACAGTAGCAAGTTGCCAAGGTAAACATTTTCAGTTTTATTTACTTATTTTTTTTCATTTGCATTTGTTTATTGTAGCGCAAATAATTTATAAAAACATTACAAATATAAGCAATGTTTCTGAAGACAGTTCAAAATTGCAGCAAACATACAAAAAAACGTGTTTTGATATCTATCTCAAAATCATTTAAATTATCAATGTCTAAAACGTTACAAAAAAAAAAAAAATGACACATATACATAATTACAAACAACATAAAGATATTTTATCCATAAATAGAATGATAGTCAAACGTCTACAAAACTGTTCCGTAGACGAAAGTAAACAAAACAGCTTTAAATCAGAGATATGGTGTGCAAGAAATTATATAAAATTGATATCTTGTTTATCTGGCTTGATATAAATATGATTTGCAACTAACAAGCATTTTGTGTAAAATGATCTGGAAGATAATTTCAAAAATATAAGTTAATGCGTTATCTTTTTATGCTGTTTGTTTTAGCTGTGCCATGTGAGAGTATTCCTGTTTTAACAAATGGTGTGGCAAGTTGCTTGCAGGGCTCTGCTGAAGACAGGTGTACTTTCAAATGTAATGATGGCTATTCATTAGTTGGATCTTCTGAGCGTGTTTGCCAACCCAATCATAAATGGAACGGAACGCTAGCCCAGTGTCAAGGTAAAAACATTTATCAGTATAGCTTAAGTTTGAGACTATCTTTAGTCGCCAACTGTACATTAAACATTAACAAAGTTGATTAGGCATTTTGCGTTCTTTAATTGCCGCGATTATTTTCCTGCTTTTAGTTGTAAAACTCTCCTCCAATGTTACGAATATAATGTTAATGCACTCTTTATTGTCTTTTTTTAGCTTTACCATGCCAGAGCATACCACCGTTAGCAAACGGTTTAGCAAGTTGCTTGCAGGGCTCTACGGGAGACAGTTGTACTTTTGAATGTAATGCTGGTTTTTCACTTATCGGTTCACCACTGCGAGTTTGTCAATCTAACCAGCAATGGAGTGGAACACTGGCCAGTTGCCAAGGTAAGCTAGTTTAGTTTCATTTACTGGTTTTTTTCTAAATACACTTGCTATTCACTGTGTCACGAAATGACTTTTAATTCGAACCTCTTGTCCCGAGAAAACCCTTTGGAGGTTTGAGAGTACACATGTGTAGAATAACACTAGAGTTGGTTTTGAAATCTTTCATCATCGTCCGAGAAAGAAAAATCAGTTTAAAGTTTTTAATTTTATTGCTCAGAATAAAAATTTTACAAAAAAATAATTTCTTTAAAAAAATCTTGTTCTCTATTATAACATAAATTTCTTCAACATATAAAGTGTTTGCAACTCTAAACAAAGCAAAACCAAAAAAAATACATACAAACTATTCTTGAAAGACAAACAGTTTTCTACTTTCAGCTTTCAAATTCAAGCTGTGAAAAACATTGATAATTTTAGATACTTATACAAAATTATTCTACTCAATTGATTAAGAAGCAAGCCTTTATTAAACTCTAACATAGCATATGTAATTAATAACTGTAAATGTCTCTTCCACAAATAGAAATCAAAATAAATGTTTACTGTTACACTCGATCAAACAGTTTCGAAGATTCCTGGGATAATCCCGATGGATGGCTGGCCTCTTGAAACGTTGCCGATGAAGACTGAAGTTGTGGTGAAGTGACTCTGTGGCTTGCTCAGAAAAGATGCCCAGAGAGTGGTTGTGGCGATCAATAAACTGTGTCACATGGAAGAAAACAGCATGTGCTTTGGGGGTAACACTTGTGTTTGGAAGGTTGAGATAGGAAGCTTTAAACTCTTCAATAAGCTCACAGTAGTTCTGTTGGAGTGTATTCCCAAAGCAGGCATGAACAACAGCATCAAATTTTCTGAGGGTTTCAATAAATGGAAATGCCAAAAAGCAAGCATACTTCTCTGCAAGTTGTTGAAGTGAGTCAACATTTCTCAAAAGCTTTCTACACTCATTGGCAGCAAATTGTCCTCCATGAAAAGGTTGTTGTTGAATGTTGATCATCTTTGGCCACTCATCTGCATTTTGCCAAACCTGACAGAGGTTCTTAAAGAGGTGGTTCACAATACCAATGAGAAGGTGAAGTTCCATAGGAGGAATAAAATCTAGGACAAGAGTATCATCAGAAAGTCTTATTATTGGCTGGTGAACAACATTTTGAAAGTCCCTTGCCTTTTTTGTTTGGGCACCGGCTGCTTGGAAGCCTTCAAAATCAGAACGAATGGAGCCAAATGTTCGAAGCTCACCACTGTGATGAATATTCTTTGACTCAATGTCACACCAGGTGCAAGGGTGTGCACTAGAGTGAGATTGCAAGCCACAAATTATGTTAGCAAGCTTCATGTCGCATGGCAACACAAAAGACATTCTCTCTAAACACTGTTTATCCAGGATTTGTTTGACATTGTCATAGTTTTCAGAGACATTTTCTGCAATGGCCACCAAAAGTTGACGCTTCACTCCTGAGTCTTTGAAATTTTTAAAGAGAGGTTTCTTTGATGGAGGAAATGTATCTGGTGTTTCTAAGCTCATAATACCAAAAGAAACTTTCACGAACCCGCCTCCACCATCTATCCCCACCTTAATAAGCTGGTCTGACTGAGGGCCTCTGACTTCAGCAACAGTGTTTCTTAATGACTCCATTTCATTGCAGTACACCAATAAATGTTTAGACTCTTGGCTAGTGCTTTTGGATGTATCAGTAATTTCTGAGGTGACAAAGAGGTCAGAAAGTTGCTTTCCAAGAGATTCAAACTTTTCTCTGAAATTTTTCTCCACAACACGCTGTGGAACTACTTTGTTTAGAGTTGAAGCAAGCATATTCATTCCTCTATTTGAAAGACCAATCTGGTTTTGAACTTGTACTAGATGTTGTGCAGTCAAGGTGGGTGTAGATGAAGGAAATAATTCTCTTTGTCGCGATGGACCTGCAAAAAATCACAGAAAGTTACCATTGTATCATTTCCGAAATTCATAGTGTATATTTTATTGCTATGCCCTTTGACAAAAGTTTTTTTTGTTTAAAAAGTACAGTTTTTACCTGGAGTTACTGGAAAGGGTCTTCCTACTCCTTGATTGAGACGGACAGTGCCATGGGGGGAAGGAACTTTGTTGGCAATTACAGAAACAGCCACTCTTTCTGCTGCTTTTTTGTCCTTTTCTGCAACTTCGAGTAAGTTCTGTCGTAACATTGCTTTAGTACAGACATGAGGGATGCCTCTTCCTATCAATGAAAAGCATGCTGAACATCTTTTCTCAACAATTGGCTGTTCTATAAGCTGACTGGCAGTGTTTGTTACTCCACTTATCTGAGGGCTTCTGAATTTTGCTTTTCCCACACTACAAATCAAGCAATCACATGCTGATTCTCTTGTTGCAGGACGGATCTTTATGTTTTGATAGTCTGGCAAGGAAGGAAGTTGGAAATCTCTTCCTTCACCTTTTCTTCTGAGACTTACTCGACAGTTTTCACAGATTCCAATTGGTACTCTTTGGTCTTCAAAGTTGATTCTTTGGCCCAAAATTTCTTGACTGCGTTTAATCATAAAATCAGTCAGCTGCCTGTTAGCTTTGTTCATACAGAGAAAACAGACAGTTTTCCTGTTGTCTTCATGAGTTTTTGCTTGGTTAGGCATTTTGAAAAATGACGCACACCTTGTTCTTTTAAAACGGTTTCTAAACTGTTTGCAGGTTTTTGCCGGAATTTTTTAGTTAATTATTTTTTTGTTAAAATATTTTGTTTGTACTATTTGTAAAACAAATAACCAAAATAGACAGTTTTTTTGAGAAAGAAAAAAAAACTCTTAGTTTATTGACCTTATTAAATAAGCATAAAATTAGAAACTTTAAACTGATTTTTCTTTCTCGGACAATGATGAAAGATTTCAAAACCAACTCTAGTGTAATTCTACACACGTGTACTCTCAAACCTCCAAAGGGTTTTCTCGGGACAAGAGGTTCGAATTAATAGTCATTTCGTGACACAGTGTTTAGCTTGTTGGTTTATATTTATAAAGTTTATTACACCTACATTTTCCAGAAACTTAAAATTTTTATTGATGTACTAAAGTATTGCACGTTTAGAATAGTATCTTCACGTTTAGAATAGTATCTTCACGTTTAGAATAGTATCTTCACGTTTAGAATAGTATCTTCACGTTTAGAATAGTATCTTCACGTTTAGAATAGTAACATGAGTATCTCTGCTTTCAGAGAATAATTAAGCGAAGTAGAATAAAGAAGAATGCTTAACTATATGGGCTTGCCACTTCAATTGTCGTATTTAAATCCCAACGAGTTCAATATCAAATTAGAATCCTAGGAAAGTCTTGCGTGTTTTATTAAATGAAATTGATTTCAATATTTTTAAAAAACAGACTAAAGGAGTTATGTAACAGAGTGTAATGAAAATTTTTGTCCTGGAGTGAAAAAATAAAATTCCAATATCAATTATAATAAATCAATTTTTAAATAAACATTCAATTCTCTTCATTCAAGATAAAATCATTCCACCGTTTAATTATCAAAAGAAAAAGTGAATAAAAACAGCTAAATTTGGCTCTTTACCTGCTTATATAAATTTATTTCATAATCTTTCCTTAATCAAACTTGGAGGAAAAAATAGATGATGTGAATACTTTTTGTTTTTGGAAATTCTTAACTTTAGTTGATGCTTCTCTCTATTTTTATTTAAACGTATATCAATTAGAGACAATGTGAAAAACTTTAAAAACACTTTTCATTGCGTCATAGTGCTCCTATTTGTTTAAAAAATGTGCCAAAACTATTTACTAGATATTTTAAAGTATAAAACGTAAAAAAGCCAAATGTATGAACTTTACACATTTTGCTGTATTTCAAATTTGGATTGTTTCTTTTGCCACTTGATTGATAATTAAGTATTTATTTTTTTCTAAATTGGCACCAAGACATAAGATTCATTGATTTCTTGATAATATTTCTGTTGTTTCGGTTTTCTGTCTTTTGTTTTTTGTTTCTTTAAGTATTATGTACTATTTGTTATATTATCTTAAAGCAATTGAGTGAAAAAAGTTGATAAAAGTAAGAAAACAGCCAGGTATGGGATATTGTTAGAAACCTATGTAATAATTTTCTAATAATTTTCAATGAAACTTTTGAACTTTGTAACTAATAGTCTTTTCAAATATATTTATTGCTATGAGCAATTTTTAAATAAACAAGTTTAAGCAAATAGCTTTCAATACTTTTTAATGAAACTAAAGCTTCTTAGTCCAGCAGCTTTTTCATTTACTGATACTTTAGACTGTTTTACATTAATTTTTTACTCTTCCTTCGAAGAGTCTAAACGTCAGTGGATGTTTTTATTGAAAGCCTGAGACTAGAGATTCCTCAGCCGCCGCTTTATTCTGCTCTTAGCGCCTCTTTAACTTATTTATCACTATTTCAACATGCTGTACAGTTTTCAAATTATTCATGCTTCTTATTCCACGGTTTTTTTTTTAACTGAAAACAATAGTTATTAGAGGGATTTGATCCTTCAAATTGTTGCTCTTTATAAGTATTCTTTGAATCGATATCTTTGATTCAAATTCAATCTCAAATTGTTTAGTTTTAAATTGAACATAAAGCAGTATTTAAATCGAGAATAGAATTGAATACAAAATTTAAGGATATCATAATTCAAGTATATATGTCAAAATATATATTTGCTTCACAAAGCGATGAAATAGTTTGATTTTAAAATTTCAATATCTGGACTATGTGACTAGTTTACTATAATTTCATAAGATTAGTGTTCTGAGGTAATCTTGAGCAATACTTTTGACAACAGTTTAACATTTACTTAAAGTGTATAAAAAGTATAAAGGAAGTAGAACCTCTTTCGCAGTTTCCACCATCATAGCCACTTTCACAAACACAGTTATATGGGCCTTCACACCTGCCATGAACACATCTTGTGCTGCAAACAGCTGAAAACAGTTTTTATAAAAAATGTATTTTGAATATTATATAATATTATGTTTATTTACATAAAGAGAGCATGAAATATACTTTTTGAATTTAATACTAGCAGCAGTTATATGTTACCCAGATTAAAAGTTTTGAAAGTTTGAAATGTTTCTTATGCTAATTATGTGATTTTTTGTGTTTTTTTTTTAAGAGTTATTAAAAATCAGTTTAAAGAGGCAAACAACGCTTAAAAAATATTTAATGGAAATGTTACTTTGTTTAATCTTTGTCCTTGAATCAATTGATAACGAACAATACATTAAAAAACTCGAAATCAATAGCTGTAACAGCAAGCTTTAGGTACGAAACTGTAAAAATGTTGATACCTAGTCTTATGCTGTGTAAATTTTTTAAATGTTGATAATAAAAATGAACATTAACATCAAAATAATTTACCAACATAGCAAAACAGAGAACTGATTTTCTTTACTGGCCGCTGGTACAGAGTAAGACAATTTCTTGAATTAATTGAAAATTTTAAACTGAGCAACAGTATTCTAAATGTTATGAAGATAACATCGTATTATAAAGCTTAACCTGCATGTTATGCAAAAGTCAAAAGAACCAAAAGTTCAAAACTTTTGGAGAACCCTCACTTACAGTTAGGACATTGGTTTCCGACCTTTAAATACCCATCACAGCATTTTAGAAATACTTGATCTACTGATTTTTCTTGAACTTCATATTTGTAGGCTTGAGCAAACCTAGATGCAAAAAATTGATTTATATACTTTTATTATAAATTCTAAAAATTTAAAAATTGACATTCATTAATATTAAAAACCATTTAAAGATAATTTCTAAGATTTCTTTTTAAATTTTTTCATTTAGTTTTTCTAAAAAGGAAACTTTAAAAATGTTAAATTCTGACCATGAAAATAATGATGCAAAATTTGTAAATAATTTACTTCTTGAAGAATAACATATTTATTTTCATACTAATAAAAGTTTATTTTGTTGTTTTTGAAAAATAGCCATTAACCCTTGAAGAACGGAGGGAGGTGTAATTTACTTCTCCAGAGGGGGGTATTTTACTTTTACATGCTCAGACTTAAGTTGTCTTAATTTGATCTGCAATATTAGATCATCTTTTAGTTACTTTTCTAGATGAAGTTCAAATTGACACAATTTAAGTAGAGTTAAAGTAAGTCTTTCTGGGATAGTAAGGTACTCCGTTGCTTTGTAAGGGTTAGTCAGATTTCTTTTTAAATCAATATTTTTTTCTGAAAGTCCCAATTGTTTCTTTTTTAAAAATAAGAAAAAACTATCTAAGTACTAAGAATAATAAAAAGTCTTTTTGAGAAGAAGGAAGAAAGTGAAGCTGCAGGTTTCTTTTTAGAGGCAATATAATTAGGAAGAAGCCGCAAAATTTTAAACATTTTCTCTAAAGTTAAGCAGAAACACAGCTTTTTCAGAATATCTTAGAAATTTTCGCGAACTCAAATGAGTTTTAAGATGTTGATTTAAGCTTAACCTTTTATTCCTTGATTCTGTATGATGATTATTCTTTTATGCTGATATAATCCACAACGCACTTCAGAAGTTGCTTTAAATAGTCTGGTTGAGAACAATCTCGTTTGTATCTCTCCCATTATGTCCTGAGGTTTTAATGAAGAGCGTCAGGAGCTTGCTTACTGAAGAAACCGAAACTAGTTTTTTTAACTTAATAAAGTAAGATACATGGAAGAAAAACCGCATGCACATTTAGGACGACAGAAATGGTGAGGCTGATGTAACTTTTTTTGAGCTTCCGTAAGTTTTATCAATCCCTGAAATTACAGAAAGCTATTTGAGTTTATGTAAGCCTTTCAGAAACTTTATGCAAAATTGCAGTTGAAGCTTCATCCATGCTAAGGCGAAATGGGGATATACAGCAAAGGTAGCCCTTGATAAATGATTGATGATCACAGGGGTTTTGAAAAAAAAAACGAATGAAGTTCCATGGGTGGAATGGTTTTAAGTATGAGCTCATGGTAAGGAAACATCCGCACCCAGTTCGGTCTTGCCCGAAATCGGCTCCAATTTTCTGGAAAATTTAAAAATCGGAAAAAAACGATTCAACAGAACAATTTTGCACCCTTCAGAAAGAAACTCCGTGAAGCGTATATTGAGGTTGTTTTTTAAATAATGTAAATATGACTTGACTGGGTTTTTTTATGATTGTATTTGAGATATTTTTACCGATTTTAACAAGTATAAATTGTATGCAAAACTTATGTAGAGAAGAGCTTTTTAGTATAAAAGGAAATGTAGAATTGAAACGTTGTGTTTGCTGCGAGAAAGCTACATGGTTAGATAATAGATTTACTTCAAAGATTTTTGTCCGTTCATATAGCTTTTAAATATTGATAGACATTAATCATGATTATCATTTTTTATTTGAACTATTTTTAATGAATTATTAAATGTAATAATGTTATAATCCTATAATAGCAACAAAATATTTGTTGTATAAGTTAAAAATGGTTTCAAGAATTGAAATAAGAAAACGTCGTAATCAACTTGATATTTTTGTTTTGAGATTAAAAGGTAATACAATAATATATGTAGTACCTAATAATCTTGATAATTTAAAAATATCAAGGAAATGTTATAAAGTAATTATGCTATATTGTTGCTTTTATTTTATCCTATTTACAGACTGTCAGACAACTGCCTTTTTTTTATCTAAACTTTTTTAACATTTTTAAAAAGTTTTTCGTCAAATAAATTTATTTTAGAAGAATCTACCAATTATATGATGCAGTGTTATCCTGTTATAGAAGAGGAGAATATTTAAATTGTTGAAGATAAAATTGATAGACGTGTACCATATTTGATGACGTGGCTGGGTTATGACAAAATGGAGCGCGAAAGCAATGAATGTAAATTAGTATTTCCTTTGTTTGATCTAAATTATAAATTTTTGACTCTAATACTCACCTAACATACTAAAAAAAGATTGCCAGTTTTTTTACTAAGTGTAGTTAGTCAAACTAATTGAAAAAATTCAGACATTGCTGTACCTACAATGCTAAAGGGCCTATTTTTAAAAAAATTGTTTTTTTCTGGTGAAGTTTAATTAACAGAAAGTCATGAAAGTAAAGAAGAATCCAAGTGTCATTTTTCATCTCTTCATATAAAGCTTTTATATTTCTGTTTGAACTTGAGTGCAAACAATATTCGAACATTGAATATCATTATTTAATAAGATCGTTTTTTTTAAACTCCAGTCTGATTGCATAAGAACATCTCTTAATTTATCTGATATAACTAAAAGTTTGAGATATCCTATAGATATTCTAATATGAATGTATTTTGTTGCTAGTGTTTTTTTTTTTAAAGGTCTGCAGTTTTCAACTACCTGTGTCACCTATCCAGCCAATTGTAAGTTTTTGAATATTGGGACCTAGCTATATATTTTTGGTACACAAAAGTTTGATTGTGTTTTTTAGTTTTCTATTTATTAATGATAGACTTCAAGCATTCCACAGTCAGATAATCAGTAAATTGTATGCTGTAAACTATTTATTGTTCATTTATAGGTTTTCTCCTAACCTTATCTGCATTTGAAGTAATACTATTTATATCTAGGCATGTAAGGCTACCATGCTCTAAAAGCTTTGGATATAAATAATGATGAGATTTTATATGAATCTCAGGGTCCATATGTAGGAGTACATATGGCCTAAGGAGTACATATAAAATATGTTTTGGTGTGCATATCTTATTCAATTAAATTAGAAAAATACGTTAACATTAGCTAAGGAATAGTTCCATAATTGCATAAAACTGCTTAAGACTTTTTTTTTTTCAAGGGGTAATTGTAAATTGTTTAAGTTATATAACTTTTGAAAATAATACTTGTTGCGACTTTAGTTAAGTCCAAGTGATTCCTATGATTAAAGTTTATTGGGTATGCATGATAGTATGCTTGGTGTTTGCAGCTGGTTTAAAGTTGAATCATTTAATGCACAAGGTTTGAATGTTTTGTATTAGTAGGGCTATGTAATTATTTTATAAAATGGGTTGGCTTGTAAAATGAATGGCACTAGTATTACATTTAAAGTGGTATATTATTTATTGTGTTTATTTAAACAGGACAGTTTCTTATGAGTGCGTACATTTTTTGTGAACTGTCTGTAATACGCAATTTTCTACCTTTACTTCTCTGCAGCAATATTCTGAGAAAGAAAAGCACCCAAAAAGTATGGTAATTTCTTTTTAATTTCTGATTATGTAAGTATAGCCACGATCTGTTAGCCTTAGCAAGGGAGTGTAGTTTGAATAATGGTATAACATTTAAGTTGTTAACTAATCTTTTTTAGTTAACATGGATGAAGAGTGAAGGAGGATTGACTGTCTATTAGCACATTTTACGGGTGCTTAACAAATTGGTGGCGCATGACTTACAGCAGAAGATCAATAGGTCGTGAACAAATGGGAAGCAGAAGTTTTTTGATAGCCTCAAAATCAGCTCAAAAGTGAGTGCAATCTACATCTACTGTGAAAAATAGTACAAATATGAGTCTGTCTGAGTGAGTCAAAAGTTTGACTTGTGGTGTTTGACTTGAGAAAATAAAATAAAATTAAACAATTACCATCTTTTTATATGCAGGTATTACATATATTATCAATGGGACTATATCAAATTATACAATATCTAATACATGTGAATCAATATAATTAGATGTAGCTATAGTAATTTATTATATGATTGATTTAAATTAGCATTTATTTACATTTTTTTTCTCCTTTTTTTTTTTATAAATATTTCAATAATTAGCGTCAACTCTTCACTTTTTGTCTGGCATCACTTCTTATGAGATAGAATTGAATGTAGCACGAATTTATAATAACGCTAGGGGTCGCTCTGGCGCACTATGCATCGCTTAGCGGAAATAGGATTTTGTGCATATTTTTTAGTGATTTTTCATATTTAAACTTTTTAAGTTTTTTTTTTTTTGCATTTAGTTTTTAACTCTTTATAAAAAAAAAATTATTTTAAGTTTTTTTAAACTTCTGACATCTTAAGTGTTTTTTTGAGGTTTTAAAAAACTCGCATTTTTGTTAAAATCCTTTCAAAGTATATGATAAGTGTTAAATTTCTATATTATTTTTATGCGAAATTAAAATAATCATGTATTTAATTGAATGTAAAACTAGAAATAGAAAAAAAGGGTTTTGGCATAGCATTTTTTTGCTGATTTTTTGATTTCTTAAACATTGATTGATTTGAGCATGTGGTCACAGAGGTCGCCTCGTTTTTTTTGAATAAAATATAGCTACTGCGAATTGAATTTACTGCCATGCAAAAAAATTGAGGCGACCTCTGTGACCTCATGCTTAAAAATCATTTTTACTATTGTGAATTTTATTCAAAAACCGACTAAATTCTGTGAAGTAAATGAAAATTCCGTTGTTCAACAACTTCCGGTAAGTTTTTATTTGATTCAGTTTTACCTTGCGATGATTTTTATTAACTATCAAAATGGCTACATTCACTCTTCGTCAACTTTTAACACATACATTTCCCCCAAGGCATAAATTCTTAAGAAAAAATTTTAAAGCCTGTGCAAAACTTTTGGAGTCTAAGTTTATTGCACTAAATAATGCTGGTTGTATGGTTAGTTTCAAAATTTTTTGAAGACTAGCTTTTGAGTTGATAAAAAGCTTTAACAAATGTGGAAAAAAAAGCAGTTTGTTCTTCACTAAATACAAAGATTTTCTGGATAAAAAAATAGAATACAAATCATATGTCTGGTAAGTTTTTTATTAATTCTAAAATAAAATGTTATATATATATATATATATATATATATATATATATATATATATATATATATATATATATATATATATATATATATATATATATATAGCTTAGAAACAGATCCTGAGCAACAGATAAGGAAATATGAGGATGGACAACTTATTTTAAAAGAGGGTGAAAAGCTGATTCAGCAGGGTAACCTGCTCATCAAGCAGGGTGAACAAAAAATGAAGGAGGGCCAATTAATACTTGAAGGTCTTAGACTGAAGTTAAACAGGTACGTATGTGTGTATATATATATATATATATATATATATATATATATATATATATATATATATATATATAATGTAAGTGTAGGCATATGAATAAATACATGCTTGCGTCATTTGACAGTAAAGACTAATTTGAAGCCATTAATAAGAACAATTCTTTTTTAACGACATTTTTAACGGTTTTTTCGTTTTTCTTTAATGTTCTCTTTTTGTAACGTTTCTTTCATTATGTATTTTATGTATGAAACTTTAAGTACCAACAAAGTTGTCATCCTTTGCTGTATCTTCTATATATATATATATATATATATATATATATATATATATATATATATATATATATATATATATATATATATATATATATATATATATATATATATATATGTATATATATAAAGTTAAAAGTTGTACACACATTTTATACATGTTTTAGGAGAAATACTGTAACAATGGGAACACCTGAAGCACCAAAACCTAGAAAATCTTTTTTAGAACTTACGAGTAGGATGAAACGTAAAAGAACTGATAATCTTCAGGGAATAGAACTGGAAGAACTTCAACATGCTGTAAAAAGGTTTGCATCTAATCCCTCTACTGCACCCAGGTCTAATTTATATGGTCCAAATTTATCATTGCATACTTTTTGCAATTTGAGACTAACAGACAGAACATGGGCTGAATTTAAAAAAATTGTTACACAAAATCATCATCTTGTTCCTCCAGTTTAACCAAGTTAAAAGAATACAAAAAATTGACATATTCAGAGCAGGTGATATATTTAGAAGCTGAAGTAAAATGTAGTCTATTCAATATGATCAAACATTCAGTTTCTAGAGTGTTTGAGTATCTTTTGGAGGATGATGATAATTTTATTAAATTTTTAGCACAGGAGGAACGTGATAACATATATGTTATTTGCAAAGTGGGTGGTGATGGTCAGTGACCAATCTGAATTTCAGAATGCAGCAACTATGAAGAGAGGTTTGGATGATTCCACTGTGTATAGTATAGTGTTTGTACTGTTGGAGATTCGAAGTGGAAAAAAGATACTATATTTTGTCTTTAGAGAATATTAAGTTTACACTTCATGACAATACTTTTGTTATAAATTCAAGTTTATCAACTATTTATACCACAATGAATGATGGTAAAACACTTAATGCGGTGGTATCAAAAATGCTTAAAAAAATATAGCATCTCAGTGCTGTCATGTATGTCAAGCAAGTCCTAAGGAGTTTAATTTGGAAACCATTTGGAATAAAGATAAAGATGTAGACAAGAATATATTGAAACTTGAAATTTGCAGTCTTCATTTGTGGATATGCAGCATGGAGTGGGTTTTCAATACTGCTTGCAAACTTCCAGCAGTGAAACAAGGAAGAAAAATTCCAGCAAAAAACAGCCGAGAATTTATTGAAAACAAAAAAAAATTCCAGCACTTATTCAAAATACAACTAAAAATAAGGGTATCTTTTGTCAGGAAGGGAAGTGGTACATCCAACACTGGCAATGTTGCACGAAAATTCTTTAATAATCCATCTGTGACTGGAAGAATTCTAAATTTGAATACCACTATGATCAAACTATTTAGGGACCTGCTAATTGATATAAATAGTACAACCGCAAGACCGGATGTGAAAATTTTCAAGCAGAAATCTGAACGTCTGTTTGGTCTCATTTCTAATGATCAGTTTTAAAAAGCCATTCCAATGTCACAATCTGTGCATAGAATGGTAGTTCATGGTGTTTCTTTTATTAAATATTTTAAGTATCCAATAGGTTCTTTGTCTGAGAGTGCCATTGAAGCCAGGAACAAAGCCAACAAAACTGCACGAGTAGGTCATGCACGATTAACTTCTTTTGCTGAAAATACTAGGGATACAGCTAATTATTTATTTATGACATCTGACATGTACCTATACTGTAAGAAGAACAAAATGCAAGAGGTATAAAAGCTATACTGCAAGAAGATTAAGCTGATAACTGTTCTTAAGGTAAATATTGGAGAAAGCTATGTATATCTTTAAATTTAAATATTTAATGTTATCGTTTAATTTTATTAATGATACATTTTAGGTGCTGGTGGTAGCCAATCTGATATTTCTGAGATCTTTTTACATAATCAAAACAGTATGTTTTTTTTATGCTTGCAAAAAAAAAAAAAAAATACTAATTGTTAGAAAAGTTGAAACATAAGAATCCCAAACTTTCATAGTGCAATTCATGAAGGCTTGTTGTAAATATTAAATGTTGCTCCACATAAGGATTGCTGAGATACGTTTAGAGTAAAAATTTTAATTATATTTCAATTGTATCTATTTATTACAATGAATACAGTTTTTTCTTGAATGTATAATTATTAGAATTAGAATTTGATAGATAATTTCTATAATAAATAGTTTATATCTTAAACTATACTATTTATTAACAAAACTTTTTAAAATTTTAATGTGTTGTTAAATAATTTTAGGAAGATAAAGAGTAATGGTTCATATTATAAAAAGAAATCAAGGAAGCATCATTAAACCATGCAGCTGTAGTTGATAAGCAACTTTTAATAAACGGCTATTTTCATAGCCACATATTGTTAAAAACCTAAAAACGGCTATTTTCATAGCCACATATTGTTAAAAACCTATTTTAGCATCAGAACCTCTATTCTGCATTTTTATTTTACTTTTATTTATAATAAAATACTTATGTTATTTCCTTTTTTATTTAACATGAAAATATAAGTTGGAGACTAAAAATGCCTGTAACCCCTAAAAAAGATAAACTAATATATCAGACTTAAATAGAGACTTAAAACTGATATATCAGTTTTAAATATCAAAAACTATCGGTTTTATATCTTTTTAATCAAAAATCGAATTAGTCCGGATAAACCAACTAAAAAACCGGAATAAAACCGGTTTTAAAAAAGACCGGACTTTTTTTATAAATATAAATAAAAACAAACAATTTCTCATAATTGATGCTTTGTTCAAAAAATTACTTCAAAATGTTAAACAGTTCTCTAGTTATAAGGCTATTTCCTTTTTTTCTATCAGCGCGACGCATAGTGTGGCGGTCGTCTGCGGCGTTGTAACAAAAAGACACTTGAAGTTTCGATTGAGGAAAAGAGTAAAGACGACGATAATGAAGGATTGAAGACGACAGTGAAAACGAAGACGACAGTGAAAAAGAAGTTCCTCGACTAAAAAAGCGAAAGACTTAGAAAAAACTTTTATTAAAGATATCATGTAATGATGATTTATATGAATATTGTTATATAAACTATGTTTAACTATTGAATATTGCTAGTTTAAAAAAAAACAACCACGCTTTATTACTCGTACAGGATGAGTAGTAAAGCTTGTTTTTTTTTTTGCCCTTTTAGGGTCAGCCCTCATGGGACCCTGAAGTTTGACGCGGACATTTTCATAAGGGTCCCTAAAGGGGTTGCACATAAGGGACCCTGAAGTTTTTTTAAGGCGGGACATTGTAGTACATTTCTGGAGTGTGTTGTGCAAGTGGTTCATAAAGATGTTGACTGTTTTTTTTATGATTGAAATGACATTGACATAGGAGTCTTCCAAACCGAACTGCGAGGTGAGGATTCTCTTCAAATTGGATGTGAGTGAAACTTAATCTAAAGAAAGAACCTCCTACATCATCTCCCATTTTCACAATGGCTGAATCGTTAAGTTTTTTTGATGCAATCAAGTTATCACTTAGGTTGCTTAGACTGACAATTCACAACTTAGCGTACATGGTTATTGGACAAAGTTAAGCTTGTCACATAAAACTGATCATTCAATCTTTGCCCTACTTACGTCAACCTCTGCTGAAAGTTTGGTTGTGCCAATTGATTTGGATTAACTTGGTTCAAAGTAAATCCTGGTTTTCTCATACAAATGTTAGAGTGTTTAGTATTCTGTTAAGTCTGTATCAAACCATTCAAAAATATTTAAGTAAAAGATTCTTCAGATAGTAACGTTTATTTATTTCAAAATTACTTTGACGCCATTTTTACTCCTCAGCTGGTGATTTTTAGAAAAAAATCAAATACATAAAGTTTCATTATGGCGTTGGCGAATATTTTTTCTTTAACAAACTTTTTTCAAAAATTTTGTTTCAACATCCTATAAAGGAAAAAAAAGCAATACCTACCAGCGTCGGAGATAATAAAAAATGATGAAAAACTTAAAATTTCAAAATATACTATAATTTCAAAATTACTTGCAATTAAGTTCTATTCGCATGTAGTATCAACCCTCAAAAGAATTTTTTTTTAGGATGATTATTTCTAAGATATTTTGAAACTGTGAAAGTTGACCTAACTTAGATTCAGCTACATTTCACCGATAAACATAAAATAATGCTGGCGTGTTAATGATTTGTTCTTGAACGGTTTAAATACGAGCTAGGACTTGCAAACAGTTTAAATACGAACTCTGATCTTTGTACGCGTTTAATTTGTTTATAATTAACAAATTAAACAAATGTTTCCGAGAAAAAATTTTAGTTAATTTATTCAGTTGTGCTAACGCACACTTAATTGTGATAACGGAGCTGACTAAAAATAGTCACCGAACCGAATTTACATTTATAAAACAGCAAAGTATTCTAAAACTTCAAAAAAAAGCTTTGTATACAAAGTAAAGTGATCTAGGTTACTTGCTGTGCTAAAAAGAAAAATCATATGCATTGTTACTAATGGAAATATAATAAAGAAAGCATTAACCCTTTCACTCCCGGGCCATTCTTTGCTACATTCCAAGGTCCGATATTTCTATTTTTCGCTCAAGTTCTTTAAAACTTTGTGATGACTATAATAACACTGTACAACAAGTTTTAACTTTTGTGTAATAAAACAGTTTTTTACGCTGAGTTCAAATACCATATTAAAATTGCTGTGTAAGCTTTAATTTTTATGCAATTTATTGATACATTTTATTTTGTTTATGCATGTATTATACATAGATTACAACAGAGAACGTGAAGCCATTTCACGTTAGACACCCTAGGGCGTTTACAAACTCTCTTGTACACATCTTTTAGACATTCTCTTGCTACTATCCAACTGTAATCTGCCATCATTGAGCAGCTCCATTTACCCTGGTACCGCTTCTCCATCTCAGCCATTGCCTGATGAAAGCGTTTGCCATGTCCGTCGCTCACATCCGCACAGTTGGGCGGGAAGAAGTCCTGATGACTGTGTAGAAAGTGTAGCTTCAATGACATAATGCAGCCCAATGTCTGATATGAGTCCAACAGGCTCTCAACAATTTCCTGGTAATTATGAGCTCTGTGGTTCCCCAAGAAATTCCTAACCACCGATTTAGAATTCTCCAAGGCAGTCTTCTCATCTTCTTTAAGGGTGTTTTCAAACTAAGTGTCTACCATTAGCTTGCGTATTTCTGGACCTACAAATACACCTGCGTTGATTTTCTCCAGGCTTAGCTTAGGGAACTTGGAAATCAAATATTTAAATGCTGCACCATCTCGATTGAGGGCCTTTACAAAAATTTTCATCAGACCGAGTTTTATATGTAGAGGTGGCAGAATAGTTTTACAGTGCTAAAAAAGTGCTACATAAATCACATTTTTGACACAAGGTTCTTCGAAACAGAACTTTGTTTAACTGAGCTGCAATCTTAAAATAAGTGCTACAGCTTTTAAGTTACTAAAATTCTGCCAATGATGTTCTTCATTTTTGATCTTGACAAGGACCAGCGTCATATTGTCATATGTTTCCTTCATGCAGCTGTATTAGCAATGGGAACTGATGGTAGAGTGTTTCCATCAGCCTTGCTCTTAGATAGTCCTTGCCCTTAGGTAGTAAATCTCTTGGGTACAGTAAATGGCATGGCTTGTCTTTTGCCATGTTACCAGTTAGAAAGCCCTGCACTACAAGAAGTAAAACAAATGTGAGGAGCCCAGGGTTATTCTGGATCTCCCAACTAACAACCAAGGTACAAATGGTAAGCATTCTTGATCACTGGTGTGATTGTACGTTTCTGTAAAAGTAATGTCACTTTGCCACAGATATAACAGTAGGAATCCGGATTATTTACACTTTTTTGGCATGTTTTTAAAATTATTGAAATAATATCACTATATTTTATAATAAAATTAGAAACAAACAGATAAAACAGTTAAATTGCATAAAAAAATATGAAACAAAGAACACGATTAAAGAAGAAGTCAACACATTCAACGAAAAACCATGAAATCAATCGACATGACCTCTTGCTATAACTATGAAACTAGATATAAACAAATTTTATATAGAATCAGATTTGTGTTCAGCACCCTTGAATTAGCATATTAACATGTTTTCGGTACAATTTCTCTGTTGACCAGTGTAATAAACAAATCTCTCTCAAACTTGGCTCTTTTTTTTCTTACACATTGATCTTACGAACAGAGATATAAAAATTTGCATATCACGTCAGTAAGACGTTGCATGGCAAAAAAAAAAAAAAAAAAAAAGCCAACTGCACGCTTCAAAATTTCTTTTTGGTTGAAAAATCCAAAATTAAGTGAAAAATATATATATTTCAAAAAATTAAAAGTAATTAAAAAACAGTTAAGCAAACATAAAACAAGTTCATGGCCAAAAAATATTAGGTTTGATGAAAAAACCACAGAAGAAAGATTATTTCTAAAAGTATGAGAATTTCTTAAGATTTTTTGTTTTCAAAATAAAAATTTAACTATACAGTTTGTAAAGTAAAACATAAAAAAATTGTATAATAAAATATTTATTCAATTGATGCAAAAAAAAAAACAATAATGAATAATCAACTCAAGTGTGGGTAAACTTCAAAACAGTCTCTGAGTGCAGCCCTGATTCAAAAGGGTAAAACTTCTGTTCTGGAAATCATCAAGTGTAGCCAAATGAGGACCTACAATAACTAAGGAAGATATTCATTTTCCCTCCATATTTCCCATCCGAATCAAGCTCACTTTCTTCAACTAAATTTGCCAAAGTGTATATTATCACTTCTATCATTCAAAACTGTTTTTAAAATTTCGTTCATATTTAAATAAGATGCAATTTTTAAAGAAGCTACATTTTTTGAATTAAGATTTTAATGAACGGTTTTTAGTCCGTAATTTACTTATTATTCTACTTTCTATATATGCAAAAAGCGCTAGCGTTATTTTTTAAAACCGTGTGTAATATGCGGCTGTTAAACTGATTCACACAGCGGATCACAGGGAAAAGCGTTAGGTTACTTTTGATCCACTGTGTGGGTTAAAGGGAAAGAAAGGGTAAACAATGTACAAATATATTTAGCATAATCCTGTTTATTACAAAGTTAATGTTATTTACAAAAGACAATTAAAACTGCAAATTATGCTCGATTAAACAAAAGCTTTATTTATTACATTATTTTATTGAGTTCTTTATTTATTACATTACTTTATCGAAAACTTTATTTATTACATTACTTTATTGAAGACTTTTTTAGAATACTTTTTTGAAAAGTCATATTGTTACTTTTCTAATTATCGTGTTAAAATTGCAACATTCGAGCTTTTTATTGTAAAGTATAAATGTTGCAAAAATGTATGAAACAAATTAATTAAAAGTCATCTGTAGCCACCCTTGTTGTCAAAGAACAACTACGGTCTAAATATTTGTATTAAGTGTATTTTTTCTTTTTAATCGTTTTCCTGTTCCCACATCATAAACTTGGAAATTTTGCTCCTTTAAGCATTTTTTTGCAATTGTTACAATAACGCATTGATTTGCAAATGTTTCTTGCCACTTAAAATGGTTTCAGAAAAACTTTTGTTCATAAATCAGAGTTCCGTTAATTTAGATTATCTTCGAATTAATAACTAAACTGCAGAGGTGGGCAATTCCGATAAAAGTTCCGATATTTCGACATTCCGCTAGTATCGGACTTAGAAAAAGATATCGGATTATAGGATTTTGACTATCGGACAGGCAATATTAGATATCCGACATTCCGATAACTATCGGACTAAGCAAAAAGTATCGGACAATCGTAATAAAAAAAAACAACTATCGGCCTTCGAATATCGGACCGTCCAAATTTTGTGATTCCGTCTTCCTAATTTTAATGAATGAAATAATTTTTTTTTTTTTTTTTGAATAAGTGCAGATTCAAATTTACAATCATGCATATCTCCTCTATTCCACCAATTACTCCTGTTTTGTTTTTGACTGCTACTCCTACCCTTTCCGACCGGGGTCATGTCATTCTCTATTTCAACTGCTGCAACAGCCTAAAGTATCCATCAGCCCTGTTAGATAGGTGTTTTAACAGCTCCATAAGATGGATTTTGAGTAAGATCTTTATCCTTCTTACCTTTGAGTCCCAAAATACATTGACCTTAGTTGCCTAAGTTACTAGTTGTGCCGCAAAGAGGCTGTATAATATAGATTTAATACAGTAAATTCGAGAAACAAAATACTTCCTCTTAAAAAATCGTTGCAACCGAAACCGTTGTTATTGACCTCCAGTTTCAGCTTTGCAACTGAGCAATATTTTTTAAGTATTAATAAATCATTAATTACTTAAAAAACAATCATTGATGTGTTTTATAGTTTTTAAAAAAATTTCTGTAAACAATTACATCTAGTTGAAATGGATTCTGTAAACAATTACATAATTAGTTGAAATGGATTAATATTTAACACTTACGTCAAGTTGGCTGTCTAGTGGTATAAGCCACAATGATATGTCAAGCCGGCCTAATAGTGAAATGAGCCAGAGGAGTGATGAAGAGGAGATTGCCACATGGTCAGTTTTCCGATGATAGCACTGTAAGGCCTCGAACTACCAGCCAAATTTTTGAATTGTATCTTGATTATTTATTACAAACATTAGGAGAGTTAGCTACATCAGTGAATAGATAACATAAATTCAATATAAAGCAAAGCTGTTAGCAACCAGATAATGATGTAGCTGAGGTTTTAAAAGTAAATTTAGAAGATGTAATAAAATAAGGAGAAAAATGAAGGGCTTGATCATGTGAAATGTAACTTAATCAGTAACTACCATTAGTATTGAAACAAATATAAAACTTTGAACTTGAGCGCAATTGTGCAAAATGAAAGTTCTGAATGCTTTAAGGTACTTGATTACTTAATAAAGGCTTGAATACTAAAAAAGGAAAAGCGGATTTTGTAACTACCTTCAAGAAAAAAGGTAAGACATTATCATCTAGTACCTAGTTTTCAGACACCTAATACCTAGTATCTAGGTTTTTTGAAATGCTAATTCTGAAATGCTTTATTGAAATGCGAGTTAAAAAGAAAACTTTATTAAACAATTTATTTTTTTGCGTTTTTTTCTTTTTAATACTGAAATAGGTCAAACAATAATAACTTCTCTGAGCCTCTTGCTCTTAAATAATACTCACTCTTAATAGTACATGTGGTATTTTTGGGAATTTAGGAAAACTTTGTTCAGCTATTAGTTTGAGCCAGTGTGAGTTACAAGGTCATCTTGAAACGGAGTAAGTAAATTATTAAGGAGCAAAAATCGCCTTTTACTATTGCTGACACCATCTCGTTATTCATGACATTCTTTACTGCACCAGAGGCTAACAAAGTCGGATTAAAGCATTTTAAGTGTAACCTTACTTTGCTCTATTTAAGTCTTAATGAAGAACTCAAAGAAACTCTCCAAAATGATTGTTAATTTCAGATTTGTTTTTTTGAGATTGTTTCTAATAAAAAACCAAACAAAAAAAATGAGTATGAAGAGTTTTAATGCAGATTTGAAAATGGGTTTCAATGGTTTTGATAAAAAATAAAAACCTTTGAACAAAAATTGCTAATTAATTAATAATGAATAAGGTCAAATTAAGACTATTTAGGGCACAACCAAACTAAAGGAGTTAAATAAAAAAACTATGCAAATGGAGATGGTGATAAATTTAAGCCCTCATTTTTAAAATAACATATTTTCAGATAAGATTTTATTACAGATAAAAGATAATTATAATAATGGTTTTGATAACACAGCGTTAGTTAATGTCGTTTTCAACGCAAGCTCAAGCATGATTAGGATTGAAATCACAGATAAAATGTCGCAACGTGGCACTCCCAATAACGACAAGGGTACAATTTTGTAAGATCGACGAGACGACAAGGTTATAACTTGTTTCATCAGTTGAAGTTAACCTAATCTTTTTTTCCTGTTAAGTTGAAATTTTACTGTTGGACGGGTTACTAATTAAATGTTTTTAAACCTTATACCACCGGGAAAAAATGATAAAAATAGGAAAAAAATTTACTTTAACAAAAAAAAAGATGATTTTCAAGCAATATATGGGAGAAAGGCATAGTTTAAACTAGAGATAAAAAAATCGAGGTCGATGTGTTTCGAAGTTGAAGACAAAGCTTCGACGTTGTTAAAAGTTGTGTGTTAACGTGTTTCAAAATTGTTAACACTCTGAACCAGTGAGACCGCTAGGTTTTATGTCTTGTCACTTAATCAAAACCTTTATTATTAGTTTAGTATTAGTTTATATTGATCATTAAAGTTTTCTTTAAACTTATAATCACGTGTTAACTTGTCAAAAATGATAACAAAAAGCCTTGAATAAATTTTTTAAAATATTATTCAAAAATTGGTAAAAAATGTCGTCGTAATTTCGACTTTCGAAACTGTGGATAATAAAAAGCGTAAGTCTTATTTAAGAATAAAAAAAATGGGTGTCTTGTATCAAGTGATACAAATAACTTTTACATATACTTATTTAAGAATCAGATATTGTAAAACCAATTTTCAAAAAAAAATTTAAAACTTGGTAACTTTTTCTAAAGATTACATTTTAAGTTACATTTTTCTCAAAATTATATATTTTTTATAAAATCATGTGTTTTGAAAAAAGACACCTGTGTTATTTTTTTGATTTAATTCACTTTGAGTTAAATGATTAATGCTGTTGCTAGCTCATCGATTGCTGTCTTTGAACGAAATGCCTTTTGCTGCTGCTGCTGGGAGTTTTAAGGACCGAGGTCCGAGTCTTTATACCCTGTAAATTCAACAAAAGAAGATCTGATGAAGCTGTATATATATATCCTGGGTATTCCCTTGAGATTTAAAATTACCCAACTGTAGTTTTCTCTGGTTGAAGAAGAAACCTTTGCTTAATGAAGTCGACCGGTACACCCAGAGGCTCGTGGGGAGAGAACGTATTATAGGTTACTCACATATTTATAAAAAAAAAAAATTTTTTTAAATTATTAACTTTTTCAAAGTGTCAGTATAAAGTAAGCTAATTAATCTCTATAAATTTAAATGCTTTTTTTATCTATACCACTATAAATATCAAATCATTCATTGCAATGAAGCATTTATCATTATATAATTATATATTTAAATATTAGCTTTAAAGGTTGAGTGGAAAATGTTGACCAGGAATTCTACTTCAATGCTCCAAAGTAGTGAAATAGAACAAATCATATCTTCTTCACCAGATAACTCAAAGCTCTGTGGAAAATGTTTCTCAATGTTAGCACCTGCACACACCCACAACTGTTCTTCTTCAGTTGCTGTAACAAACTTGATCTCTCTTGCCAAGAGTTTGGGAAGCATTCAAACTGAACAAGTTGCTTCAGGTTTATTAAAAGATAAGATGAAAGCCAACTGCATTCTAAAAGGAGAAACTTTTTCTTTATCAACTGGTGGAAACCCAATGTTTGAAATCGTTAGATGTCTGCTAACAAGGCAAATAGAAGTTCAGTAAAACAACTATCTTTACAAGGTATAAAAGAACTTCAAGTAATATTGGAACTTTCTATTAACGAAACCAAACAGTTAATAACTTCTCTGCAAAAAGGATCAGGGAAAAAGATTTCTGTAGAACCTAATATTTTTAGCAAATTGAATGATCTTGAGGAATCCACATCACATTTTTATAATGAAGAAAAGGTAATTTATAAGTATTAATCACAAAAATGCACTTTTAAAATGTTTTAAGATTTGTATGGGTATATCAAAAGTAACAAGAAAGAGATCCTCCAACATGAATTTGTGATGGCTACACATACAAATATTGTAGCTATATAATGTATAACCATTATAAGCTATGTAATTTTTTTTTGTAAAATAAAGTGTAGCTAAAATTAAATTGATTAATATATAAATTCGAAAATATTTTTAACTTTATTGTGTAATGCATATTTAATTTTTTTTGTGCTAAAGCTTTAATCCCTAAGTTTTTCCAATCTGGAGATGCTTCAACAAATTGTTGAATTTGAAGGATGTTTTTTAACGTCTAAATGAATAATGAGATTGTAATTTAATTGCGTGGAAGAATCTATGTACAGCGGGTTTGACTGATGTACTTTCGTTGGGAAAATATAAATATAGTATAAGTGGTTTTTTTTTAAGAGCATATTTGAGGTGATTTGTAAAGTATAAATTGAACGCAAAATTTTTGTGGAGTTTTTTAAATGAGTAAAAAGAAAGATTTTAAAATTGCAACTTTGTGCTGCCTGCTAGAAAAATACAAACATTTTTTAAATATTTTTACAGATAAATTTCCTAGATAGTAAGATGGAAAGGTTTCAAAGAATCTTGTGTATTTTCAAGAGACATCATTTTTCATACTGTATTTGATAAATTAACGTGCTCTACACCTTCATTCAGCATTTGTTCAACTTTCTATGGATTTTGGAGGATCCTTTTTGAAAGTTATGAAATGTTATGAAATGTTATAAAATGTTATGAAATTTTTTGAAAGTTATGAAATGTTTGAAAGTTAGAAATGACTTTGATGCAAATGAAAGTAGAAAGTGTGCAATATACATGAATAGTGGTGTTCAGCGTTGTCAAATTTTTGCAATAGTTGAAGATATTCCTGATACAAACCATGACTTAAGAATAATATTAGAAAAACTTTGCAAGATCTCAAGTTTTTTGCAGAGTTTGATTTGAAGTGTACCAATGCTGTGTTAGGTCTGTCAGGCCATGTGTTAGGTCTGTCAAGAAAAAGAGCTTGCCTGTGAGTGAAGGGTTGAGGAATGAAGAATGTGGAAAACTAAGAATTGTTGAGAGTCCTGATTATTGTTATTAAAAATATGTTGTGGAAAATAAGTGTAAAATATTTAACATGCAACATTGTATGAATGTGATATATCCTTGGATTCTCTACCTAAAGGAGAATCAAGATACTCTAATCCACAATTTAGTTTCACCTCCTGAATTGCATCTTTTGATTAGAGTTGTATCTACTTTAGGATGTCTGCTTATGGATACTTTGCATGAATTTGATGACTGACTGAAAACTAAAAATGTTCATCAGAGAGGGTACCAAGGTAGAGGTTGGGATGGAAATAATTCCAACAAGATCTTGAAAAACCTGGATGAACTTGATAAAGTTGTTACATCTCAGGTTTAGACCTATAGTTCAGTGCATGAAAGATTTAAAAAAAGTAAAGGATTCTTGTTTTGGTCGAACTCTTGAGTCAGAGTATAAGTTTGCATTTGCTGAATTAAAAAACTCCTTCCTACCTACGCAAGACCTTACACATGTTCTAGGGAAAAAAGCTTGTCATGTTCAGCCCTTTCTTAAATACCATAACTGTGGCCAATCCAAATTTGCTGAACATTGTGGAGAAGCTATTCATTCTAAGTTTAAACCTACATGGGGTAGATTTAAACGTAAAAAAGAGAATATACGACATGGAGAGTAACTTCTATCCTCTGTAGTTGATTTTAATAGAAAAACAATTTAACATTAACTTTGATATGCAGCCCAAGAAACGAAAAGAAGTCAACAATTCTAAGACAGTGACTATAATCCTGCCTAAACGGCTATTTTCATGGCCACAAAGTTTGTTTAAAAACATTACAAATGGCTTGTTTTGTAATATCTCAAGAGATCTAATTCACAAGAACAACTTTCATTTTAGGAGTTTATGTTTTTATAGTGTGCCACAAGATTAAGCGAAAATATAGGGGAGCGGGAAAAAAAAATCAATTTGCTCCTACTACATGTTTGAAAAGTTTTTTCAAATCCGACTGAAAAGATTTTTAATAGTAACAACTACAATAGAATCTTAAAATAGTTTAGAAATCAACAAATGATTTCAATGGAAGAAATGTTTAATTTGGTAATGCTAAATATACGTGATAAATATATTTAAAAACTTAAAAATTGATTTTTGCAACCTTAGTACGCAAATCAGGTATTAAAAATCTTTTTAATTAACCATATACACTTATAATAAACTAATAATATAGGTTTGGATAGAGTGATACAACATAAAACCTGGCGGTCTCTACGGTTCACAGTGACTACAATAACATTATAGAAATACAGAATATACAAAAGATATGGTAAGACCCTTACATTTATTTATATAGGGTTTTATAACCATTTAATTTTCTTTTTCAAAGTTTAATGGATTTTAAAGTAGATTAAAAATTAATCACAACTTTTTACGTCTTTCATAATCGTTTCGTTTGATTGTTTTATTTATAATTTTTTTTGTTTGATTAACTTATTTTCGTTTGATTAACTTATTTTCGAATTCTAACGGATTTCAACATTGTTTAATATAAGAAACGGAGCCAAACTGACGGCTTTCAAAGTTGAACAAAAAATTTACGAATTTGAAAACCGTAACTCGATTGTTTTATCTTTAGTTTAAAAATTAACGTATGGCTTAGATAATTATTCAAAAACCTGTATCTGTCACAGTTCTTCAAACAAAACAAACCGCAGCACTGTTTGTATTTCTCCGTTATTTGGTAACTGACAAGAACTTGAACAGTTATTGTAACTTTTCTTGTCTCGCTGCATACATTCAACCTATTTTGGTGAAAAAAAAAAAAGAAAAAAGATTTATATGAAAAACTTAAATAAATACTATGAATAATAACTAAAAAACCACAATAAAAAAAGCTGCACAGAAAATCAATTTCCTTCGGCACAACTAAATTTATGTTTGTTAGGGTAATCTAAAAGAGTGTATAAACTTTTAGTGAACGAGGCGATTCAAAGTGATTGCAAGTAATATTGAAGAGAATTGAATGAATTTGTTTTAGCATTTAATAAGAGAGCTTTGGGAGGATAAGATTTTTAATGAAACTTAACTTTTTTTTAAAAATAAATTGCATCAAGCAGTAAGCATAATTATAGTTATAGGCATAATTCAAGTCTTTGCACTAATTTCCCAATGATTGAATGGCTTTTTGAATAACAAGTAGCTCTTCTTTCGCTTAAGCTACGTTCATAAATAACTCTTAAACTTCACGTCTTTTGGCATTTGCAAGAACAATAAACATTTAAAATTTAAACACGCGATCAAACTCTTAGATTAATTTCATTAAATTTTTTTTATTTTACGTTTTGTTTTAAATCATTAAAAAATTATTGAAAAGTCGGTTAATTTAAAACAAATTCTTTTGTTATAAAAATAGCTGAGAAAATTAGAAAATTCCCCATTGTTTCAGTTTTATAACTCTTATAAGCTGTTTTAAGGAGCTCCATCCGTGCATTTTTATGGCAGGAAACATCAGGCTTTTTGATTTTTCCCAAAGTTTGAAACTTTTCAGAAAGACAAACGGGTTTTTTTCTTCACGAGAGTTTTTTTTTTTTAGTTACTTAAGTAAGCTTTAATTAAAAAGTAAAATACGTATATATTTGTAAACGTTCAAAAAAAATTAATTATTTGTTTTACTTTTTAAAAAAATTTACTTTTATAAAATAAATTTTATTTTGTAAAGGAAGGTGAATTTATTTTCAAATGTAAGTTATGTGAAAGTTATCGAAAAGTAAATTAAATTTGCATTGAGTCACATGGAAAAGCAATTTACTTTTACATTTAAAAAAAATTTCATTTTTTAAAAAATTATATTACCGTAATTGTAAAAAAAAAAAAAGCATTTTAAAATGCATAATAAAAAAATTGCATGCGATCAAATATAAATAAAATCTTCTTAATGTTTTGTTGGCGCACATAAAATATTTTTCTTTCGACAACCAGTTTAGTGAACGAAAAATTTCTCCTTCGACAACCTTTTACTTATTCGGCTAACTACCATCGAAATGATCCAAAACTTTTATGAGAAGATTTTTTTAAAGTTTAGATAACCTGTTCTCTATTCAGTGTGAGATCATCATGATTACCTTATTGTGATTGTTTGTGGGTAAATCAATTTTTAATTGCAACAACTTTAGTAAATTTAATTGAAATTACCTTACATAACTGATTTAAGTTACTATTGTCAAATCATTCTTTAAGCAAACTTCAAATGTTGAATTTTTTTCACATGTTCTACTTTTTCTTTAACTACCTTATGTCTCATAAATCCAACTATTCTGAGTGGATTTATGAGACATAAGGTAGTTAAACGATCTTTAAAACACTAAAAATGATCGAGGAAAACAAATTCAATTAAATTACTTTCAGGGTTTTTATATACGACTTGTATCTGAGATTTCTCGTATACAAGGCGAGTACCATATTAGTTTTGTTTAATTTTTTCGACAATGACTGTTAGAAAAGACAAGATAAGAAAATTATCTAAAAGACCTTTATTTGGAATCCAAGACTTTATCAATATACATCGCCGAAAATGTTTGTCTTTATCTGAAACAAATAAACCAACTGCTGAAGCTGGAGGTCTATCTGGTGACAATATTAAATACTCAGGTATGTTGGTAAATTTTACTTAAATATTAAGATGAAATGAAAACAGAAAGGTCAAAGAAAGTAAATGACCCATTCTTCCTGTACAGCCATGTATTTGTATTAACCTTTACTTTGCGTTGATACTTTAAATAGGTTTTTGTAAACTATTGTTTGTGCAGTCGTTAAGAACTCTGATACCGACGATGATTAAGTTATAAAGTCAGTCCGTAAAATAAATGCATTACCTATTAAGACACTATTTTCATTTATTTCTAACACTAATAAGGATGTTTGCTTGATGTGCCCGGAGAATAGAAACCTTGTATATGGACCTGAAGCAAATCTGCAAAAATATATTTTTCATGTTCATAAAAAAACTGAGTACCTTTACAATTCTCAAAAAAAAATACTTGTTCAAAATAAATTAGTTGCGATGCAGAACAAAGATGAAATAGATGAAGTCGTATTAAATTGATTATTATTCAAGATGGCCGTCCTTTTAACGATTTTCATAAACCTTGTATGCAACGTCTTCTAAACATTCTTGCTCCACTTTACAAACCTCCTCATCGAAAGATAATAGCAAAGCGATTGAAAAAGCAATACTATAAATGCAAGAAAGATCTTAGGGATAAACTTAAGTCGTTTACCCATATTACCCAAGCATCCGATTTGTGTAAGAATAGGTTCGGATTCTATTGGCTTTGCATATACAATGCATTATTTAACAAAAAAGTTTAAATACAAATCAAGTATAGTTTGCTTTCGCAGATTTTACGGAAGGCATTTAAGTAATTGACTTACAGCATTCGTGCAAAAAGAAATTACTAAACATGAAATTGATACTAAAGTTATTTCAATAACAACAGACAACGCCTATTAAAAAGACGATGGGATCTTTTGGTTTACGACTTTCATGCGTTTGCCATAACTTAAATTTTGTTTTAAATCATGAAATAAAGTTGTGGGCCAAACCATCGCAGAACTTATTAGATGTGACATCAGATATTGATGATGATCCTATTTATTACAATAAAAAAAATAATGAAAACGATATCGAGTCTCATAAAAATACACCGTCGAATGAATAGCTTGAAATGCAAGATGAAAACAATCAAGTAGAAAATGCGGGTACTTATGACACGGAAAACGTTAGCTCGGATGATAATAAAAGTAGCAAGGAGGAAGAAGCACCAACAGATAAAACTGTTAATCAGTTACTTAACTTTTTGTCTATCACATCTAGGTTAAGAAAAACTTTAGCCCTTGCTAAAAGATCTTTAATTTTACAATCATTTGTTTTTGATGCGATTATAAAACAGGGACTAAAATAAATAACTTATCATTAGATTTACATATTGAAACTCAACATTTTTAATAATTAGTAAGATAATTAAAGCCAAAAATGTTTACAATAAAATCACTATAGATCCTGGCACAATAGATCCTGACACTATCGATGGGTTAACAGAAAAACAGATTAGTAAACTCAAGAAACTAAATCTTTTATTAGAAGATTGAAAGTTCCTAGAAAATTTACTCTTTAATCTTGCGCCATTTTATGAAGCAATTAAAATTCTCTCTACTAGAAGTTTTCCAACACTTTTGTCGGCCAGATTTGTCCAAAATAAATTGGTGAACTTTCTTGAAAATGAATTTTCAGCAAAACGTTTTTTATGACAATCATCTTCTTTGGTCGAGAAAGAAAACATGTTACGAAGCAGTCTTCTCAAGTTTATGAAGGTATACTTTATTGAAAAGATATATCCAAAACAAAGTTACAAGCTTTGCTAGCATGTTTCTTTGATCCCTAATCTAACAACTGTGTTACAGAAAAAGAATATCAGGAATAAGAAAGTAAACTGTTGAAAACATTTCAAATACATTTCTCCGACAATATCCTCGAGAGTTAACGTTTATAAACACTTGTTTGCAAAATGACCAAAACCAGCTGAAAAGTGGTTAGTTACAAAATATTATTTGTTTTTAAATGTGTTTAAACTTATTTAAACAATTTTTTTAAATATCATTATAAAAAAATTTGCATATCAAAAAATATTATTACTCCTTTTTATTTTTAGAAGTGACATTCCAATTTTGGATTCGAACCTCAAAATTCACCTGAACAGTCTGTGAACCACGAAAGTGGTGTTGCTAATCTTTCACCATTGTGTGGTGTCAATCTATGCATGGAGAAAACACAAGCAAAGCGAAATATCAAAGAACAATTAACTATATTAGCTCTAGATCTGCATTGTGTTACTTCATTAGCTTGATGTCGGTCCGACAAATAAAATAAATTAACTTTTTTTTCCATCTCGTCTTAAAGCTTTCAATATATTGAACCAATTTATTGAAACTTTTTTATTTTTTATATATATATACATATATATATATATATATATATATATATATATTCTATATATTCTATGGCTGAAGAAGCCACATCAATTTACAATTACATTTTCGTTTATACAATTTGCCTAAGCGATTTTGCCTTGTTAAGTTTACTTAAATAAAAATTTATTTTTATACTAATATATTTATAAAATACATTCAAAATATAGACAAGAAAAAGACAGACTATTGATTGAAAAATGTGTACATTAGTTTTACATTTTATAATGAAATTGGAAGTTTGAGAATTGCAACTGTAAATTGTTATTTGAGTGTATAAAAAGGTATGTAATTATTTTTAAGCTAAAGAAAACTTTAAAAGAAGTAAAGAATATGGAAAAGGTAGTTAAAACTTATTTTAGAGTACTCGCATCACTTTATTGTCCTTTGATGACAGTTTGTGTTTTAAGCAGTATTGATATAAAAAGTAATAAGAAAATTGAAAGTGAAAAATTTCCTCAGAATAAGTTTTAACACAGTGGCATATACAATTTCATATGCTGATTTGTGATAGTCATTAATCTTTTAAGTGTTTTTTGAAATGTAATTAGTATTAATATAGAATATTTCGATTGCTTTGCAAATACAAAGGGTTTACAGTATATTTACATATTGTACAGATTCTGTGCTTGCAAATTCCATGACAAAGGAAGCCAAAAACGCTGAAATTGATTCAGCAATAAAAACATGGCTGAGTGTTTTATCTGATAAAGGTGGAGGTCGTAAAAGGCGAGAGGAGACCAAGAAAGAGTTGCCATGGAGAAATGCAGATGATTTTATTTTGCAATAATTATAAAGCTTAGACAAAACTCCCATTTTTTATGTTTGAGGTGCAATTTTTGTTTACATACAACAAATGAAGCAAAAAATGCATAATACGAAATATCTAAAAATTGTACAACTTGATAAATATATATATATATATATATATATATGTATATATATATCAGCTTCTGCTATTTTTAGATATGTTGTTTGAATGTTTTTATACTAACTTCTGAATTAAACATAATTATAAGTCTGTATACTTTTAAAACATTTTTGAATTTAGTTCTTTTAACGAAGGAATTAATATCGCAGAATTCCTTTTAAAGTTATTGATCGCTTAATTAATGTAATATAGCTGTTTTATCTAAATTTTACTTATTTTTACTTAAAGTTTATATTGTAGACTTTTTTTGTCATGCCTACAATTTTAAAAAGTAATATATAAATGACAAAAATATAAGTAAATAATAATCCTATAAACATACAATACTTTATACAACAAATAACTTATATTAAATGTATTATATAGTTAGAATTAGTTATTGTATTAATTAATAATATTGTAGTTGTTTTCTTATTTGATTGAGTCTATATCAAATATACCTTTATTGATTTACCTTACTATAGAATATATTTTGTACTTGCTATTTATAGCTTAAACTTATTTTTTTGGGGCATTTCCTGATCGGCTATTCATCAGCTTATTATTCATCATAATAAGGTAAATTGCCAATGTTATTTTTACGTTTTTGTTTACGTCCTGCTGATGAGTAACCCCCCGTCAAAAATATATCAAAATTACATCTATAGCTGATTAAATACAGTCATCGCGCCAATATCGGGCCAATGCAAGTGTGCTATCTGGGTTGATTGTATTGTTAAACGAAATGAAATTTTATTTGGTTTTTAATTTGCTTCAAAATTGTCAAAATTTTAGTTGAAAGTTGTTTTAAAAAACGGATTAGTTTTTTGTTTTTTTTTAAGACTTCATAGAGTTAGATTAAATTGGTCTGTATTTAACGATCATTTTCGAATTTTCGAATTCAGCGTGGTTGTTGCTAGCAGCGTAAATGTGGTTTAGCCTGGACCATTTTTGCAGTTATATCAAAATTTTAATTCTCGCTGTTTGTTAAGTCTTTTTGTATAATGAGGGTTCTTTTGTACATTCAGTTGGAATAGTGAACTAGGTCCAAATTCATTCAAATGCAAGGTGAGCTGTTAGGACCTCATTAATCATCGATTAATTCTAACAGAGGACCAACGCATATAAACTTCCTTTTCAGTATTTAACTGATATATCATTTAAAAGAAGTTTCAATAACTTTTTCTTAGGATTTTAAACGCGATAATAAATTTATTAAATTTCTCTATTGATTGTGTTTCAACTATAAAAAGGTTCTTAAAAAGGTTCTCCCCAGGGAGCTTGCTTCTGTTAAGTTGTAAAACGAAATTGTTTGAGAGTTATAATTGAGCACTAAATAAGTCCATAAACACATTAAATGTGACTTTGTAGACGCTACTGGACTCAGAGCTAACTTAAAAAAGAAAGTGAAGGAAGCTGATATGCCAGTTTTTGTGCATTTTGACGGAAAAATTATCAAGGACTACACAGACTCAACAGATGAAACTAAAGATAGACTCTGTATTCTTATAAAGCATCAGGGAGAGACACATTTCCTTGTTGTTCCAGCTGAAGGAACTGGTTAGGCTCAGTCTTTAAATATAAAGTGGCCTGAAGTTGGAGCATATCAGGTTGACACCCTTTCAAGGTTTGATTACAATGACATTAGTGGAAACCGGCTTGAGAGACAGGCCATACTTGCATCAGATGTTTGCAAAAGTTCGAAGAACAGGAAGATTCTGAGAAATAATAAGGTAAATTTAAAGATTTTGTAAGATTTAAAAAAAATCAATATGCCAACATTTTTTAAAGATTTAAAAACACTTATGTTTTATTTCTTCAGAAATTGGAGAAGATAGGGAACAATTTTGAGTTGGAAAAGTTGCCATAATGTAGATTGGGAATGTTAACCTGCTCTGTACAAATTTCACAAGCCTGGAGCCATATCCCATGATAGGTTCATAGGGAAAACCCTCTATTACCTGAAGTTTCAGCTCCTTCTTTCCAAGATCCAACTAGGTATTAAAATCAGTGATAATCTGATCAAAGAGATCAATAGAATGGCAGACTTTATTGCCATCTTCTATGCTTTGTGGTTCCTTACTTGTGAGTTTCCTGACTCTGCTTCAGTCAAGGTTAAATAGACAAAGTATGATAAAAAGATGATTAATGGTGGGGTATTTCATGGCGCAATATGCAAAATTCATTTTACAAATATAGAATTAGAAATAATGAAAGTGTATTGTACATATGTTTGTACTGTATAAGCTTGATTTGAGGTAAAATAATGCTCTAACTAGTTTAATTTAGGATCAGTTCAGCTACTGGCAAATGTGCTACAATACCCTGATTGAACCAGCTGCTAAGTCAGTATTAAGGGCTGAGATGCCTCCAAATCATATTTACCTGAAGGAGAAGGAGAAACCTCCCTCATTAACCAATTACATCAAAAAGAAGATTTGGAATCTGTTTAACATTCTAGGCCTTATCATGGAGCAGTGAATTTGTATGGAACTACTGCATCAGTTTTGGTATAAGTTTCCCGGATATATCAATTTTCAGGAGTTTGTAAACTCAATTGATGTTATTAATGATTGTTCAGAGCGGGCTTTCAAGCTCATCCAGCAGAATGTGGAGAAGACCAAGTGTGAAGACAAACTTCTTCTCCAAGTCAAGAATGCTTGGAAGAAACCAGTTCCCATAACAAAAGCATCATAAAGAATCCACTAACTCTGTGTCTCTAACTTTAAAACCCTTTACTAATGAAGAAATTGAACTTTCTGTTCTATAGAACTTTTCTTCTCTGTGTATATTAATGATTTTTTTAAAAAGAAAGTAAGGAAATGAAGATCTTATCCATTATGATAATATTTTTCACCCAATATCTCATACGTTTTAATATAAAGCGCATAATACGTTTGGAATACAAATATATAGTATTCAAAACATTTAGTTTGCATTGAATATAAAGATTTATTGATCATAGTTTCTTTGTTTTTATGCAAAGTATCTGTTCTTGTAGATAACATTGAACTACTGATGCTAACAATAAATTCTGCTGAGGCAAATGTCAAAAGTATATTTTAATATGATATTGTTATTGTTTACCTAATCTAGATTAAGCTTGTTTTAAGAATCACATTTAAAAACGTTTTGGAAAAGTAGTGTTTTGCCGAAGCGTTTTTAAATAATGGTGTCCATTTTACGGAATCAATGAGTGATAAGCAAAATAGTAAATAAAGTCAAAGTGAAAGTGGCGTATATTTAGTGAAATAAAAATAATTTTTGCATATTTGTACACCGTCTTGGTAAATCCCTGTGCTAAATAGCTTAAACTGAACGAAAAAAAACGCAAGCAGTTTTTGTTTAAATCATATCGAGTAATCTGGATATAAGAAAGTACTTGAGATGATATAAACCTTATTGAACTTTAAAACTCACCCTGACGACAATAAGTCTTGCGATATTACACTTCGTTTCAAAAGGGAAAGGGAAAACACCCAGAGCAATACAAACATCATTTGTAATGTTTCTCTCAAAGAACTTTCACTTGAAATGTTTGTCGTTAAGTAAAATGATATGACTTTTAAATTAATGTTTGAATTAACTTGAATAGTTAATCCTTGAATTAACTAACATATTTAATAGGAGTATTAGCTAAAACGTCATACTGTTTTTTATCTTATAGATGGAAACCAAAGTGTCCTTCTTTAAGGTACCATACTTAAATTTTTTTGAATCTCAAAAGGATAAAAAGATTTTTTTCAATATTTTGTTAACAGTAAAATAATAAACTAAAAGTACTTTAATTGAATTAAAAAGAAAAATGTTTTTAAATAGTTGCACAAAATATGTAATATAAGTAAATATTATTAACATTATATCATACTAATTATGTAAGAATTGTAAAAAAGTTAATTTATACTTAAGGAAAAAAATTAAACTTTCTTTTTAATTTAAAACAACATTATCATAAAAAAATGTTCCGCTTTCGTTGGGTTTGCTTTCAAACGTTCCTCTGATACGTTTCACATACCATAAAATTCTAATAAAGTATTCATAAACTAATTCTTGAATAAACATGATGAATCTGTATCAGTCTTACTTTCGTGATGAATTTTAATTATCTAGCTACAGTTAGGCAATTTTTTTGTTTCAGCTAGTAAACTTATTGAATATAAACATCAGGAGCTGTTTATTATATTTATTTTTTTAATAGTTTTTTTGTTCAGTTAGCATTTATTTAAAGAATCTATGTCCACTGATTCACTAATCGCCAATAGGTATATTATAAAAAACATTTTAATCAAAATTACATGCAACTTAAGGAAAGACTAAGTTGTAGGAAATGAGGGATTATTTTTCATAATCACTACTTTAAACGTTTTGTAATTATTACATGGTTATAACATTTAAGGTATCAGCCCTTTTTTCTCCCTATACCTTCTTGCCCATCTTTTTTTATTCCTTAATTTTAAAACTGAATTACCTGTTTTGTTTACAAATCTGCAAATAAATCTGATGAAAACATTTAACTTTCATTTTGTACTTCACCTTGCAGAGTTAAAAAATGCCTAACATATGTAACAATCATGAAGATTGCTAGAATAATTTTTTTGTGTGCTTGTAAAAATCTAAACCAAAGTTAACAACATTTATGATTGAAAGAGTGCACAAATTCGTGAATAATCACAGATTTAAATAATAAAAAGGTTCCATGAGGAGTTTCTGACAACTGTCTAAGGTTGCTCCTAAAGTGTGGTCAAGGAGATTGAAAAGTTTAATATTCTGCATTGTTCAATTTTGACTCTATTTATTTAGTTTTTCCCAATCGAAGTTTTACAAACGGTGAGTGCTTGATTTGTACGATTGGAAAACTAAAGCTGAATGAAAAGCATTCATTAAAAAAAAAACAGAAAGATTTAAAAGATACTTGCTCATCGTTTATCTGAATTTGTGTTCCTACAAGAAACTGAAAAAAATGAACAAGTTGGCCTACAATCATTGATCGAGGTCTATGTCACTTCTGTACAGCTGAGAAAGATACCAAAACTTGCAAGCATTTGTTTCAAATAATAAAATAAGTCAAATAATCATAAATCGCTATCAAAATCACCACCATTTCATTCATGCCGACTAAAGGGTAGGAAGCATAAGAATTTGCCCACCTAACACAAGACGTCTTTTAGACGTATATAATTTATCTTTAACTCGTCTTGACGTCTGCAACTAGTTTAAGAAGTGTTTAAGACGGCTTTTTTACACGTCTTTAAGACGTTTTCCGACAACCAGTTTAAGACGTCCTTAAGACATCTTAACAAGACGTCTTTCGGAAGAAGCAGTTTAAGACGTCTTCAATCTTGGGCGTATAAGAGATGAACGTGCAAAGTTATAATTTTTTTGCAAACTATGTTAGTTGCGCATTGTTAAAAATCTATTGTTTTAAACAATAGAAATTTAACTCTTCCTTTTACTTATTAAAGATAACAGCAAGAGAACCTAGCTTTAAGCTTAATTTTATATAGATAGACATTTTTAGTATTTTAAGAAATAACGCGGATGATGAAAAGAAATTGAGATCATTTACTTTTCTACTTTAGTACATCTATAACTTGAGATGTAATAAACAATACAAAATATCAACTAGTTTTGTAGCAACTTGGAGCACAATGGTTCCATGCCCATTGAACTAGTCAATCTACTATATTGCTGCAGTCTTCCAGTAAATATTATAAAACTTTCCGTTTTGGCTTGCTCCATCAGACATTATCGCCCTTAATTTAAGTCCAATGGATTCTAATATTGTTATATACATATATATATATGACTTGAATGTTGACATCTTGTATAAGAGTGTATGTTATATTAATAAAAAAACATCAAATAATATGAATTCTCTTAATACAAATATTAATTCATTATGAGAAATTTTAGCTGGATTATGGTTACCAGCATCATCAGCTCTTAAAATTATTTTAAGTTAAAAAAAAAACGGTTTAGAATTAACTGACGACAACAGTTGAGTGGTTTTTTCCTTTTTTATCCTTACGTAGAAACGTGAAAAATGGTTTCCAAAATTTAGTTTTAACAAATTGCCCAATATCGAAATTAATCCCGCTATTTAGAGGGGAACATTGGTGCATCTGTATCTTAAGAGCCTAACGGACCTTCCGATCAAATGTTTTGTCTCTTCTTTAAGAGCTTTAGTTTCCTCCCAATTAATTTCTTCTAAACATGATTTACTATGTGCGGCTGTTGCAGGTTGGTGATGCTTGCCCTCGTTTAAGCTTTTTTGATGTTGTTGAGTTCGAGTTCTAATTTGAAAGTTCGTTTCGCCAAAGTATTTTTTTAAACAGTTACATTCAGTTAAGTAAGTTCCAGGTTGGCTATTGCGTGGTAATTTAGATTTCTTTTTACACTTTAGCAGTGATCTTAAATTAGGATTTGATTTAAAAGCTACTCTATATCCAATTTTTCTAAATATTTTTCTTAATTTTGGGGACAGTGATGGTATAACGGTATCACGGTAATGAAACTGTATTGAGGGTGTCACACTCGGATTGATATTTATTATTTTATTTATGATCCGTTTTTTTCTTCTAATTTGGTTTGCAATACTTACTAGTTGTCTTTTGTTGTAACCATTTTCGTTGAACATTTGTATTAGAAAAGTTATCTCGTTTTGTAAATGTAAACCACCGCATAAAGAGTAAGCTTTAAATAATGCGCTTAAAATCTTGGGGTCGTGATTTGAGTGAGGTTTAATTTGAATATTCGTAATGACTTCTTTCCTGTAAACTTTAAACTCGTAATTACCATTGGTGTTATTTATGACCATTACATCAAGAAAGTTTAAAGTTTTATTTTCTCTTTCGATTTCGATTGTGTATTGTATTGCAGGATGCTGTTTATTCAAAATAAGTTGGAATTGCTCTGCTTCCTAAATTTTTGAAAATCTAGCATGACTATCATCAACATATCTTAGATAGGGTTTTAAATCAACTGGAGGGTTTAATGTTTTTTCAATTTTAAAAGTATTTTCTTCGTGGCATTGTAGAAAAGAAGAGCAACAGTCATAGCTAATGAAATTAAAGCACTGTACAACAAAGCAAGTAATCCTACCATTGCAGTCAGCAGCTTAGTTATTCGCATAAAGAGGCTAGTTAACAAAGTACATGAGCTTAGTTAATACTCTGAAGGCAACAAGTCCTCTGCAACATTAAAATCAAGTTTACAGATCTTAGACCAACTATTCCATATTTGTCTGTATAAGTGTTTTGATAATGGTGTTTGAGAAAGGTCAGCTTGTTTATGTCCATTGCCAAAAAAAATTCCAACACTTAAATGGGAGTTCTGGATAGATAAACGGTATAGAAGATGGTAATTGGAAAAGTAGACAAAGAAGAAACAATTAAGCCGTGGAAGAGAGAAAAAAGTATGCAATTTACCGATTACAGATAAGAAATTGAAGTTTGATAAAGAAACTGAACCAAATGAAACATATTGCAGTGATAATGAACAGTCAAAGCCAGATGAAGAAACTTTGCCAATTGAGATGTCAGATGATAAAGTGATATCAAGTTAAGAAATGGTGTCAAGTGATAATGAGGTATCAAGTGATGAAGAGATCAAGATTTACAACAATAAACAATATCCTGAGTTGCGTATGGCCATGGATAGGTGTAAAATCAGTAACAGGGATGCTTTCCTAATAGCAAATGCCGTACTAAAAATATTAGATCTCATAACACCAGAAAATGCTATTAATCCTGCAAAACTTAGTCGTCAAAGAAATATATGGAGGAAAAAGGAAGTTATAGAGCATCCTGCTGAAACGTAAAAAGTACTTTGCATTGGATTTGATGGGAAGCAGGATATCACTTCTATTAAAATAAGTGGCGTCTGACTAAATTTCAAAGAAGAACATTATGTGATAGTGTCACTTTCGCAAAACATATATGTCACGCCAAAGTAGTAGAGCTGTTGAAATTGCGCAAGAGATATTATTGAGTTTCAACAACATCAAATCATCAGATACTTTAGCAGCAGTTGTTTGTGATGGTTCTGTGAACAATACAGGTCAACACAATGGATTAATTAGAAAATTAGAAGAAGGTTTTGGGAGAACATTGCAATTGGTCTACTTGTTACATGTAAATGAACTTCCTTTTAGAGTTTATTTCTCCATGGTGGACGTTCAACAGGTCCAGCTACTTCAATAGGTAAAATAGACATTGCACTAGATTTTGATCCAAAAGATTTAGATATTGTGAACTTTAAACATATATCAGGTAAAGTTGAGGATGTAAGTGTTGATGCTAAGAAAAATTTAAGCTCTGATCAGATATAGCTTCTAAAAGCTTGCTTAGCTGTTCAGCAGGGATACACTGCTTGTGATCAAATATTGTTTCTCCAGACGGCGATACCGGGATATCTAAACCATGAAAGGTGGCTAACAAAGGCCAATCGTATTTTACGTTTGTATGTCTGAGGAAAATCCTTCAAAATCATTGTATAGAATTACAAAATTTATTGTGAATGTTTATGCGCTATCGTGGTTCAACATAAAGCATCACTTTTCTTGCCTTGACGGAGCAAGAAATTTCTTCTATATTATGAAGGTGTGCTAGGGAAAGAAGACTAGAAAATTCTTGAAGCAGTGCACTGGTCCAAGAAATTTCAAATCATCTTTCCCTAGTTCATAGCACTGTTTCATGAGATAGAAGAAATTTCTTGCTCCGTCAAGGCAAGAAAAATGATGCTTTATGTTGAACCACGATGACGCATAAACATTTACAATGAATCTTGTAATTCAATTCATTCAATCCAATCAATTGGAGTGGAATAGGAACATTGTCTCTAAGGTTTGTGTCAACATTCTTAGTAAAAATCTTCTGGCCTCAACTTGAATACTGCGAATGGGAAAACACTTCATCTTTCATTAAGACAACAACCCCAACCAGATGTCAAAGATAGGAAAAGAGCTTTTCATCCAGAGCAGATTGAGTTACTTAAATGGCTGGCTTAAAGTCCATACATCAATCCAATAAAACACTTCTGGGCTACTCTGAAACAAAAAGTTGGCGCATGGTGTACTAAAAAGAAAGAAGAGCTGAAGGTCTTGCTCCAAGAAGCTTGGGCTTAAGTTGATTTAGATACAACAAAGAAGTTAGTTTAATCAATGCAAATTGACTCAGAGAGGTCATTAAATCCAACTTTGGCCCATATCGGTACTAAAAAGTCATAAAATTGATTGAAAAAATTTTTGATCTCAAAATCCTTGTTTGGATTTTTATTTCATGTTGAAAATTTGTCAAATTTGAATGCTTCGTTAAAGTTTGGGCGAATAAAGTTAATTGACGTAATTTTTTTTTTGTTATCTAAAATCTTGATTAAATTTGTTTTCAGAACAATTATAAAAGTTTTCTTCAAAACTTTTTTTTTCTCTCTGAAATAACTCGCCTAAGTTTATTTTTTAAATAAATTTTTTTTCGGATACTTATCTCTGTATTTGTATATAAATTATTGCATACATAATTACTCAAATATTTCAATAATGACTTTTACAAAACTTCTCTTACAGGGCAACTTCTGTGAATCCAGTGACGAGGTTATCAAAACTTTTTTCTTCGTCTTACTTAGTTTAAAAGGTAAGAAAACTCTTTCAAGAAAAACGTTTTAAAGAGCTTTTTTAGTGTTTTCGCTTATATATATATATATATATATATATATATATATATATATATATATATATATATATATATATATATATACATTAATTTTTTAGTTAAGTTTATATTTTACAAAGTATAAAAAATACAAAGTTGTAGAGTTTACATTCCCAGCGTTTGCTGTGTTAATTTTTACCTAAATTACCGTTTAAACAACTTAACTGCCATTAGCTCTTTCTTTTCACATATCTAAATTATTTTATCTTATCAGGATGTTGAAAATTGAAGGAGCTGCTAACTTTGTGACGAAGACTCTAAACAAACAAGTTAAGTTTTTTTCTCATTCAAGATAAAGTATGTAGAAATATTTTTTAAAAAACTAAATAATAATTTTTTTGAATCAATTATTCAGTAAACCGTCAGTAAATTGTAATTGAAACTTAATTTCACTTCAAATTCGAGTTACTTTACTTTTCATTAAAAAGTGGTTCAATATCTCTATTCCCGTATTAGCGTTTAAACAGTTCCAGTTTTCCACGATTTGCGTTTAAGGTTCATGTAATGAATCAATACATAAACCCACAATATGGTTTTATCATACTTTATGACTTTTTCATTAACTGCTTTGAAGTTTATTGCTCTACAATTAAACAAATGATTTAAAGTTTATTGGGTGTCTAGAAGAAAAGACTAACCTACATTAAGGTCAGTGGCGGAGTTGAAATCCTATGATATACCACGAGATGTGACAAAGTCTTGAGAAATTCAGAGAGAAACTGTCTAAAATTTATATAATTACTCTCAGGTACATTCTTAACACATGAAAGACCTGCTTATTCAATATTTGTTAATTTAAAGGCAAGATCATTTGATAAGTCTACTTAAATGTGAGAAAAAACATGAGAGAAAACATCAGCGCAGGTTCTTTAAAAAATAAGACTTTTGGTATGATTTCTCGCTTTGAGTAGTTAAAACATACTCCGTAGTTGATTAAATTTTCAGCAAAATCTTAGCTATCTGGCAAGAAAATATGATGTTTTATAGCAGATGTGTTTTTTGTGTTTCCAAGTCGTCAATACTAACCTATATTACAGCAATTTGTTGTTTATGAATAAAAGTGTATTATAAAAAGAAACAGTAACTGTAATTATCAAGACTGGTATCACTTAGTGATACCAGTCAACATCAAAGCAGTGAGATATCCAGAGTTCGTGGTGGAAAGGATTATATAGCCTTTTTTGGAGATTAATATCAGCGGTAAAAAAGTTTAAGCGCATGAGCACAGAGAACTGCTTGAAAGTCATTTTGTGAACATTGTTGCCAATTTTAGACAGCATTTTTTTAAAAGATTATCATAATAAAAGGGTGTTTCAAACTCATACATATTTCTTTTTGAAATTTAACAATTCAGTTATTTAATGACATTTTGTAGAAGAGAACATCGTAAAGGCATCATCGACTCAATTATATCTTCTTTAATCTATAGGCGCTAAAAATAAAACTTAATAGCACTGTTTTGCTATTGATCACTGGATTTCTTTCTCCATTTCTTAGTTCTGTATACCAAGAAACGCTGGGTACATACTTTCAATCCAAATGCTCCTTTGATCAGTAAAATATTCGAAAAATAGGAGAAAATTAGCCTTACGGTTAGATTATTACAACTTTTGAGTAAGAGGGAGAAATGAGTAAGGTATAAATACAATGAGAGAAAAACTTTTTATGTAGTCTTGAGTTATATTTGCAGTTGTAAATCAATTTGCGCATTTGTATTAAACATAAGTCAAAACATTTACATGTAAGAAAAATCATGGAATGGATCACTTGGAGTCTTTTCCCATTAAGGTATTCTGCTGCATCAACTACTATGCGTAGACGGAGGAGAGCTTGTGTTGGCTATTCAACATATGATCCCAATTTTATTGGATGTGTTGGATTTATGAGATTGGAAGAGGAATCGTGCTCGGGCAGAGTGTCTTGCAAAGTTAAGACGTAATTTTTACATTGAATAAGATTCCTAAATCATTTTTTTAGCTTTATATTTGAAATGACAAACGTGTCTTTTTTGTTTATATTTTTTTTAAATTTTAGAATTTAGAATTTTTTTGTCTGTTTTTAAGAAGAGGTGCTAGTTAACTTTTCAACTTTAGTTTAATGTGTTCTTATTTCATTTAATTTAAATCGCCTTTCTTTTGTATTGAAAAAAGTATTTAACTTGATCATTTCGAAATAATCCAAATGGGAAAGATGGAGTGTCTGTTCTGAGACTTATCAAACTAATATTAAAAATTCAACATCTCAGTATAGAGTGAGATTATGCATTGGCGATAGTTTGGGTGGGGGCTGTGATGGAATTGCCCGAGTAACAAGTACTTGTTATAGTTTGGTTGCATACCTAGGTGTAATTCTTTACATTTTTTAACTTTTATTTATCAATATTTGGAGACAAATGAGATTTATTTTTCATAATATTAAATGAATAAGATTTTTATATCTGTATAAACTCTTCTGCGAAAAAAAATAAACATTAAAAGTATTTATAAGGAATGATTAAAGCTGATTTATATTTAAAATTTGATGTGCGACAAAGTCAATGAAAAGTTATTCGAATTTGGAAAACTTAGATTTTTAATTTTAAAAAGCTTTTAAGTTTCTTTTATTAAGGTTAGCATTTTAGCAATACTTATCAGAACTATTTTAATTGAGTTTATTTCTTAATGAAAAGTAATTGAATGAGAAATTTGGTCACAATGTTCCAAAGACTGTTCAATCATAGACATAATCCCTCAAAGGTCAAGAAAAGGTTCTTTTATTCTATTTACTTTTAGAGGAAATTTCAATGGTAGTCTAATAGAAGAATTTGAACAATGTAGTAAAAGTTCTTATGGTGCAGTTACTTTTAATCTTTTTTCACTAAATGTGCTAAGGTTAAAATTTCTACAACTATAAATTGACATGGTTAGCAAATCCAGGACTGTCTATGTTTATCTGAAATTGAATTTTGCAATGAAACGTCTTTTTTTCTGTTAACTGTTTTATTTTTCAAGTCCTAAAAAAAATAGCCTTAAAATTAAGCTTTTTGAATACAGCCAAAAGAGGTTTTTTACTTATAGACACAAAACTGTTATATTTTACATTTTTCAAGTATGCAATAAGAAAAAGAGCAATACTGGTATCACGGCCATAGAATACAATGAAAGTTACTATAATCAATAACTAATCTTCCTTTTATTTTGTGTAATAATATCTATTATATTAATATGTAATATTTCTTACTACGGGTTCTTTCTTTTAGCTAGCATAGTATGACTTTTTTCATTAAGGGATTGATGTTTTTCATACAAATTTAAATTTAAAGTTTTAATAAGACAATCTGGAGAGGGTTTTTTCTTTTACCTTATTCTTTTAATAATTTTAAGGACAAACATTGGATTGGGAGCAATGGCAGTCTTGGTCAAATTAGGATTCCCTCTTTTATCAACAATAAAATTACAATCAAGGTTATATTTCATCATGCAAATGCAGTAGAAAAAGAACTTTAATATGCCCTAATGGAAGTTGTGTTAGAGATAGCTCTGCGACTGATTCTTATCTAGGGTTGTCAAAAGGAATTATTTTTTCATGCACAAGCAATGGTATTTTTTTATTTTTATTGTTCTTTAATAAATTTTGATAAATGCTTCACAGAGACTGTTTGTAAAAAAAAATTTAATGCAGTTTAAAAAGAAAAAACTGCTCCGTAAAATTGAATCAAACAATTTATGTGGAATTTTGTCTATATTAATGTTTAAGGATCAAAAAAAGTTCAAGTAAGAAAATAATACATGAATAGCAAAATTCTGAGTGGTAGAGAATCTCACGAAGTAACTTCAGCCCTGGTTCACTACTCATCTAAGTTAGAAAAATATTTAACTAAAGAAAGAGGAGCTAAAGTAAAATCAGATCCACATTTATTTTTTGATACTTATTTTAAAAAGAAAAAAAACTTGTATTTTGTGTTGTTTAAAAATTTTTGTAGAAACTATTTGTATAAAATATATGTAACTATTTTGTAAACTTTATGTGTCATATGTAAAGCTATGAAAGCTCAATACTTTGTCAGCTACGCTGCTTTCAAATGTGAAGTCCATTTTTGGTTATTACCCACCCATTTTTTATTCCCTTAAACATTTTCAAATGTACACTATACATGGCCGGAAGTATTGTGACAACTCCTGCTCATTACTTGTCCTTGCACTAACCTTGACATTCTGTTTTCTAATCAAAATCCAAAAAAGCAGCTAGGTGTAGTGTTAATTACAATAATTGTGTTAATTAGTTATTGGTGCTCACTATGTGCACCACCAGTTTTTTCTAGAACGATGTTTACGCTAAGATTTTCCGCAAAAATCAAAGAGAAAAGTTTTGTAAGACCAAACATATGGAAGCTATTTAACGAGATGCTTCAAGCACTCATCGGATTACATTTAGTTGGCTCCTTGATAGCATTCTGTTTAATTTATTAAGTTTTTCTTGGCAACAATTGTTCTCGGAACTTCATGGAACTGTTCGAAAACTGCAGCAGTCATACGAAGCTCTTGGATGCGCTGTATTTTTTAATTTCCTTTTTATGATATCAGGCATGGACTTTTTCCTTGGTAATATAGTGTCAGTAATGAGTCTGCGGAAAGATTTCACCAAGATATTTTGGTTATGAAAAAACGCCGCATAGGCAAATGGTCTCCTGGAATGCTAAGCGACTTTTGTTGAACTCTGTAGCACAATGTTCCTGATGTGGATTACAAGCGGGCTTCTCGAGCCAAACATTTTTAGTTTAGCATAGTAAAGAGAAAGGACCTGCATTATGCTACGCTCAGAGCAGTTTGGACTTTGCAAATTTGTATATGGGTAATGTATATATGATTTTGTGAACTATACATCTTACTATAGATGCAATAGTAAACTTAAACTATTCTTCGAGGTAAATCTTCTCCTATTATTGCATTTACTTATTCAATGGTTGTAAAGCATAATCAGTGTTATACTAGTTATGCCATGGCTTTTCACTAGACATTGATTTTATGAAAAATGTCAACTTACCATACATGTGTAGTCTTTTTTCAAAAAATAAAGGGATGGAAGACGGCCAAAAAAGATTTTAGATATGAAATCTAAATAAACGAGTGACTCTAACTCAGACAAAAAAAAATATTCTTTTTTTGTACCATGCATTTAGTCAGCGGGCTTTTCCGTTAATTTTACTGGGTATCAATATAAAAATGATGAGCAACAATGACTGAGTGAACTATTCATAAATTTACATCACAAATCAATTAGAATTTTAACAAATACTTCGTTAACAAAGAAATTATAAATAATAATAAAAAGTATGAACGGCTGATTTTATTCACAAAATACTCAAATGCAAGATAAATTTTAAATTGAAATTAAGTTTACATGTTTTTAGAAAATCAAAATCCCCCTTGCCATTTGTTATATGACTCCTAGCGCTTTCTTCTCTTCAAGTGCATATTTTAAAAAAATCAAGCTTCCTTGCCAAAAAAACTTTAATGCTAAAACTTGCAAGTTCACTTACTCTTTTTTAACTAATTTTAGAATGCATATTAGTTTTGACTGAAAGATTCTTTTTTCGCCAAAAGATCTTTCAGCAGTAGTAACAGTAATTGGAAGCGAACAGAAGTTTATAAAGCAATTAGACAAATACTCCTCCTCAGACTCAAGCTACTGGGTGAAGAAAATTCTGAATGACTTAAATTTCTCGCTCTGCAGAAATATTTTCCCGTTTATTTGGATTTCGTATCGGCTCAAATGTTCCTAAAAGTCTTCATTGAGTGATCTTTAAAAACATTTCACAGATAATTCCAGATATCCTGATTATAAAACTGGCAAGAAAAACAAATGTCATTCCACGTGCTACTATAAAGTGAAATAACGACTGATCTTCAACTGTATTAAGTAAACTAGCAAAGCAAAGATTTCTCAGCTATTCCAAGCATGTAGCAAGCACACATAGCCTGCATATTTCGCAGACTATGTGTGCCTTTATTTGCACTCACTTTCACTGCTGCCATCAAATTTATTGAAGAATAAGTTTTTTTGTCTTTCAGGTATTGTTTCCTCGACGTCATCATCTAGCTACTCCCTGGTGTTATTGAAGAGCTTTTGGTTTCTGAACAGAATTTGGGTAACAATTTGAAATTATTCCCAATTACTCGCATTTTTTTGTTATTATTTGCAACTGATTGAATAACTTCTGGTCATAAGTAGAGTTATTAATATTAGCAACTTTAAATGTAACATTTGACAACTGGCATCTCTAATGGTGCATTGGAAACTTGCACAAAAAGAGACTACACCCAGTTAAACTTTCGACTAAGAGTTTAAATGATTTTTAACTTACGTTTATAACAAGGGCCTAGTAATTGGCAACTTCGTTGACAACTTGTCTGAAACCAAACATCCTTGTTTCGGCGTTGACTTCCGTGTTGAATTGAAGAGCGAACTTCTTTTCCAAACCACTTGGCATAAGATTGACAAATCCCTGAAGATGGTAAAATTTTGGAACCACAAGGTGAATGGTGGGGTCATTGTTAGCGGTCAATTATTTGCTGATCTGTCAAATCTCTTTCAAGAATTTCAAGATCTCCAGTTTTTCAACTCTTCTGTTGTTGGAATCAATTTCTGAAAATTTCCAATTTATCCCGATGCATCATTTTCTTGTTTTGTGCACCCAGTATGAAGGAGCAGTGCCGATTTGATTTACAAGACTGGTTTTATGGTCACACACCTTGAGTTCCAACGGTTTTGGGTGGATGATATCAATTTCTTTAAAGTACCTTTCTAAGGCGCTGCTAGAACATTGTTGACTGATGAGCAAGAGCTGTTAGGTCGCGTATACTTTGCAGGAGACTCACGAACTCTGGCTATCAGTCATGGGGGCTATAATCAAATGCTTGAAATGCAGTGAGGTACCAGTTCGCTTTTTTTTTCTCCACTTACTCTCTTTAAAAGATTGCAAAGAAAATCAGCAGTGCCGTTCAGTTTGCTTTGGAATAATTGTATTTAATTCCCGACTTTTCCGTAGTGTTGTGTCAGCGAGAAGTATTTGTAATTGGTACACGAGGTCCAGCCATCGTGAGTTACAGTCACACCGTAAACATATCTTTAGATCGCTCCATCTTTACTCGCTACTACTCGTAACAATAGGAGGATAGGAACTAAGAGCGAGGAATGCAAGTATAGAAAATCGAAATATTATGAGTCTAGTGGTTTAAGCAGAAAAAAACACCCACTAATCTAAGGACCATTGATCAATTGGGATAGCTCAACCATTTGTGAATATTCTGTTATGGAAAAAATACTAATGATTTTCAAAACCTTGTTAGAGACACTCTGCAGAAGCTGAGCCTACCATTTATGTCGCAATCATCTAAATGTACAATGTCATCAGCACTATCAAAAACTTGTCAAAGTGTCAATTATCAGAGTGTGTCATTGGTTTCGTTAAAAACCCTTTATATGAAATCGAAAAATGTATTCCAGATTGACAAATTGCTAACATGGAATACATTTTTTAAGACTATCACATTGCCAATAGCAATGTGATTGTCTTAGAAAATCTAATCTGCTTTATCCGTACATAAGAGAAGCAAATTTTACACAACTTCAGGGAAGTATTTCGTTACGTTTTTGCTGCCCTGAATATAAAGTGGTGGTGGGGTAGGTTTTGAACGAATAACCTTAAAACTGTCAACCAAAGTAATTATAATGTGATCTAAAGTTTAAAAAGATATATAAAAATAAAAAATAAAGATAGTTCAAAAACCTAAATAAAACCCGTATTTCAAAAAATAAGTATTTCTAAACCAAATTAGAGTTTAGTCATACGACAATTAACAATTTCAAGAAACTGTTAGAACATGATTTTACCCGTGAGAAAATCCCCGCTAAAACTTTTTCATTTAATTTGAGCGAATCATTATAACAGTTATTTGAAGAGTTGATTTCTTGACCAGAACCCTTTTTTTAAATCAAACAAACGATGTTTCATTGTTGAGATTTTTTTTTTCGATTAAATTGAACACTGATTTATTAAGCAAACCAACACACAGTATTTATGTAAATTTACATATACATGAAAGCGCACAATTTTCCTGGACATTAATAGTTTCTATAAGTTTGCAAACTATTTAGCAACTGTTGCTTGACTTATTGTAACGGGTGATGCGAAAGTTATCGGACAAAATAAAAACGTCAATAACTTATTTATAAATAAAAAAACAAACTACTATTACATTTTTTTTAAATAAAGCATTTATCTTTTAATAAATATATATTATTTTTTATATGAAAAAACATCACCATCTGCAATTGATCTCAATTTTGCTCTGACACCTTTCATATGCGACTGTAAAAAGTTTAAATCAATTTCTTGTAGTTTTAGTTTAATGCGATCAATCAAAACTTGCTCTGTTGAATCTTGCCAATCTCCCTCGTAAACCTTCTGTGCCAAATGTCCCCAAAAATTTTCAATTGGTCGTGCTTGAGGCACATTTGGGGGATTGGATTCTTTATCAACGTAGTAGACATATTGGTCCATCCAATTTAGAGAATCTTTAGAATAATGAGAACTTGCTAAATCTGGCCAAAATAAATAGTTAAAGTCTCCATGATACTTGTGAATAAATGGAAGAAGTCGTTTTTCTAAACATTCATTAATATAGATTGATGAATTGATCGCTACAGCCTTGGAAGTGCGAAACAATGGCTCGGACATACCACGGTCAGATATGGCTATCCACATTAATAATTTTTTTGGAAATTTCTCTTTTCCTATAAAACGAACACTTTCTGGGCATGTCTTTTTGTTGTTTGTGTAGTATCCAGAATTTCCAGGCATGTTGTCCCCTGCAAAACAAAAGTATTTTTCGTCATCGATGACTAGAAGCGATTTTGTGTTATAGAGTTGGTTAACTAGTTTCCTGCTTCTTTTCTTTGCCTTTATTTGTTGTTCAATAGTGTATTTTGGAGTCTTTTTCTATATTTAATATTCTTTTTTTTTTTAACTGACGACCAATTGTCGATTGATTTACACCGAATTTAATACCTATTTTTCTCTGACTCACCCCTTTTCGATTGCTGACAAGTTTCGTTAATTCGGCCTTCTTTTTTCTAGTCCAGGATGTCGGACGACCAGGGTGCTTCCTATCAGAAAACGATTGAACAGTTTCAAGTCTTTTTAGGTTATCATATATTGTACTTCGAGCAAATCCTTCCTTTTCAAAGTGATTTACGATTTATTTATTTTTTATATTAGGTTTATTTACAGAAAACATTTTTAGTCGAAAAGACTCTTGTTCAGCTGCATTTAAACTCATTTTAAATAATTGTGTTTCAAATTATAAAGTTTATATTTTATAGAACGTTTATGCCTACGCATAAAACCACAAAAACTAATTATTATGCTCAAATAATGAAATTAGGATTTGTCCGATAACTTCCGCATCACCCGTTAAAGCAAGTATTAAAATACGAATACTGACATAAAGTTGTTAGTTTTTAACCGTGAGGGAATTATTAACCATTTTTAAAAAATTTATTCACTACTTTACAAATGAAAATTTACAATTAAAATGCCAGAATTTGATGAGAAATTTAAAAATTTTGAACTCTAAATTAGGAAGAATCAATATTCTAGTTCTTTTTAAACAAGCAATATTTTGTAGGTGGCTGTTGTTTGCCCTCAAAATTATCTTGTGAATCTTCTTCTTCTTCATTTGTTGAGCTCCTTTCATTTCCCTTCGCTAAGGTATCTTGTAACTCTGTGGGTTTGGTTGAGTGTTAGGAGATGATCCTTGTTCAGATTTGGTTGATAAATTAATTTAATCATCTTTAAGGCAGTCCTCTTCGGATAAGTTATCTTTATCACCTACAAGATCACTCAGTTTTTCTTAGTTTTTGTTGATATACAAAACTTTTTCTGTTGTGTGTGGTGTGTTTAGGATATGCCCTTGTTTAGTGACAATTCTGCCCGCGGTAGAAAATGCTCGCATTGATGGAACAGAAGTTGGTAGAACTTTTTAAAAAATAGAGCTGATGTCTTGATGGGTGCAGCAAAATGATCTGACGATAAGTTATTTTCATAAAACCTCTACAAGTCATCTTTCATGTTATCGAACTCTTCAATTGTAAAATGAAGCAACCTAAGTAGATTTCATTATAATTTTTTTTATTTAAGTTTTGCGAAATCAGATTATTGAAAAAAGAAAGTTCGGAGCCTTGTGCAAACAAATTATATATATTTACAATGTGACTTGTGCAAACAAGTCACATTGTACATCTATGTGAGTTGTTTGCACTCACCAAAAGTTGGTATAAACACAATGAGTATATACCTGCTGTTGTCTTTAGATTTCAATGTATCGGAGGTTATTTTCGATTTTTCTGGGTTTATACTTTCTGCAACAACAGGAAATTGGTAAATTGAGATTTTTGGCCAGATTTTAGATAGCGTTTCACCGGCAAACTTGAAATTATCTTTAATAAAGATAGAGACGTTTTTTCCAGACACTTACTACTAATCTCTATTAAAGACAAGAAACTAAAGACATTGTAAATGAAAGGAAATTAAAATAAGCTGTTTGTACATTAGTTGAAATATTTGATATAATCAAATACATACTTGTTGACGGATGATGTTTGTTATCCAAAAACATTTTGCTAATTATCAAATCTTTTTTATAGCACCATCAATTAACTTCCTACCGATTTTATTAGCAAGCGGTTACTGTCAGTTACAATTATAATCAGAAAACAGTGGAAATTAATTTAAGTACCCAATTCCTGCGTTATGAAGCAAATGGCTTTTCCTATTATTCCAATTCTCCACAAATTTGTTCATAAAATCATTTAAAATGTCAAACACATCACATTTTCATAACTCTTGCACATAACTCTTGAATATAAATTACAAGGTTATAATACCAGCGCTAAGATATTGTGAGGAGAGAAAATGAGAAAAACTATGTTCATTATCTTTATGTTTTACCCGACTAAAACGTATAACATTCGATCGATGTTAATATTATTCATTTGTATATGTTAATGATAAAAAAATATATATTCATTAAATAAATAGTTGAGAATTATTACTTTGTAATATAAATAAGATAAGAGAAACCAGTGGTAAGTATTACCATTTTGTTTATATTTCGATTTAGGCATTATTATTGTTACTATATGCTTTAATATTTTTATTGAAAAGTTGTAGCACTAATGCGAACTCTATTCCCGCTCTACTCAAGAATCTTAAATTATTTGCACGCACATAATCATCGCCTTTACACCACACATTTAATCATCGCCATAATTGCCGCACACAGATAATCATCGCCATTACTTCACACACATTCTCACCATTTACAACTGTCACACACGAAAGCCCCGTCACACTTAGAAAAGCCCGCTCTCACAAATAAAAAAAGCCCGTCCTCACACTTATTGAACCTTGCCTTCTCAATATAATGAAAACATTTTAAAATGTAAAATGAACTCTTATCAGATTAGTATCACACCATCTGATTAACTAATCAATTTTAAACATAAAGTTAGCTTTCATTTATTTTAGTTTTATTCACAACTTATTTCTTATTTTCTACACATTTTAAATTAGGCTGATTAAACATGTGTATCGATCAGACAGTTCATGCCAATAAAAACTAATGTTTTTATTGGCATGAACTGTTATATGAGACTGTTGCTGTTAAAATTTTATGAGACTTATTATTGGCATGAAGAATAGAAGAGACCAATATTATTACGAGCTTTTATTCAGCTTTAAATAGTTATGGGGTTTGATAACAAAAAGTTACCATAAAGTTAAGGACTTGTTTAAAAAGATGCGGTGATTTAAGGTAACAAAAAGTTTATGGGAAGTAAAGTTTCTCCTATAATTACTCATATGAAAGCTATTTGACAGAATGTGAAGAAAGAAAACCTACTGTTGTTAAATTCTTTCACTCTTTTTTCATTTTCTAAAAGAAATAAATGAAGTGCGTTTGAGGTCCAATTTGATAAACGGAACAACAGTTTAAATAGTTTGAATGTTACTGGCTCAAAATATCTTTTTTATTGTGAGGAGGGAGAAGAGAGTAAAAAACTCTAATTGAAAAAGACGTACACACGAAAACTAATTAACCTGTCATGTAGATAAATGATAAGAAAATAAAAGCGGAAAGAAGAAAAATTAAAAACAACGACTGGGAAAAGACGTACACACAGAGGCTTGTTTAATCTGTCATATAGATAGTTGATGAATATATATTGTAAACAAAAACGAGCAAAAGCTATCACAGCACAAGAGCTTTTACAGCGAGTGAAAGAGAATTTTAAAACGGTGTTTAAAGAGGAATTTTAGAGGGAGAATTTTTTGGTTGAAAAGTTTTTGAATAAACAAGGAGTTTTATTGTTGATAAGCAGAAGAAGTAAAGAATTAAAAAGAAGTCAGAAGAAATGTTGAGTAAAAAAAGTAAACAGGAGTTTCGTAGGTTTCAAATAAAGAAAAAGAAGAAAAGATATTCGTTTAAAAAAAAAAAGAAGAAAAGAGGAGTAGTTGATGAAAACATAACAACAGTTAATAAAATTACAAATAATATTTTCTTACTCTTCTTGTTATGTTTTAAACATAACAAGAAGAGTAAGAAATTGTTTTTGTAATTTTATTAACGTAATGAATAAAACAGTGCTTATCATTTCACACTAATAAGCGTATATTATGAATTACTGTATAGTGGAATATACTGAGGACGGAAAACACAAGTTTAACTCCTAGTGATACCAAATGCTCTCTAGTAGTCTTTCCCTATTGAATCAAGGAGAACCAATTTTGAAAAAGCTAAAAATACAAGAACGTTTACAAAGTTGTTGACAGCCAGGATCAAACTAAAGAATGTCCGGCACTCGATTTGAACCGAACAAGACCCGATCCGAACGGGTAATGGACACCAATAACAGTGAAAAAAAAATTTTTTCTGGACCCCAATTATCCGAACGGATACTAACCGATAACGCCAATAAGATTGGGTAGTTTTTTATACACGAGCTGACTCGACTTTTTGCGTAATTTAATTCATTAGTACTCGAAAGTTTTTGATCCCATCGGTATCCGAACCCAATTACCCGTTAAAAAATAATACCCGAACGGTTGTGTTGTCGGGTATTCTCTGAAAAAGGTCCATTATGTTCAAAAACATTTTGTACTTATAAAAAAATTCCAAGACTTTTCACTTGGCATTTTGACTGATAAAAAAAATTTGATATATTTCGTCATGCTGTTTGTGCAGTTTGATAGGAAAAACAACTTATCTCACCCTTTATTTGAAATGAACGACGTGTATTTTCAAAATTGTTTCATTTTCCATTTTTTGAAATTTTGTTAGAAAGAATGTTATTTTATAAGGTTAAATTTAAAATTGGACTTGCGTAAAAAAGCAAAATATTTTGAAAATGTTTGCAAATCAGTCAAGTGCTTAGTCAAAGTTCAGGCGATGTTGATATTAAAAACGAAGAAGAAAGTGAAAGTGAAAAAGACATTCCAAGTTGTAACCTTTTAAAATGCTTACTAATTTGTTAAATTATAACCTTATGTGAGTTAGTATCAAAAGATATTAAAATTGAACAAAGAGTAATTTGGATGTTTCTGCATTTACAAATATATATTATTCTAGTGTTAGATTAAAAAAACACTAGTATTGTAATGTATTTTAGTCCAAATTACAGAAAAGTATCACTTATATTTTGTATTTATCTTTAGTAAATATAAATCTTTATGCGGTATGTGATTTATGTGTAATACTCTGCACAAATAGCTGATTTAAACCTGTTAAAAATTTTAGAAAAATTAAACGTTCAAAGCTTAAACGATATATGCCCTAAGCGTAAACGGAAAACTCAAAACGGCTTTTTTTTTTTTCGAAACCTCAGGCATAACTTAAATCTTTAAAAAAATCGTTAATCAAAATCTTTTTAATTTGTTCTCTATAAATTATATTAGTTTACTTTTTGGTTAAAAAGTTAATCATTAAGTAGTTTGACATTTTGAGCACATGCCTTTTGGGTTTGTACCACTAGATAATTTGGTAAAACAGCTCAACAACTTTGTAATTTAGTAACGAAATTCTTTTGTTTCAAAAAAGTTGATGGAGGTCAATGGTTTGAATAAATAGGGTCAAAACGAATAACTGCTCTTCGACATTTAAAAGCTGGGCTTACTTCCCTCAAATATTTTGTACATAGGGAAGAGTCATGCGTTATGGACTGATCAATATTTGAAGATCAGTGCTTAACTAAAAAATGATTTTTTTTTTAGGTTATGCAAACGCAGAGTCTAAGAAAAACATCTTTAACTTTGGTAATATGCCCAAATTGTTTTAAGAGAAAGGCTTGAAACAAGTCCAAGGCTTTGGGTTAGGTTACGGGGTAAGGTGAAGGTTAGAATAAATTTTCTTAAACATAAGGCATTTTTTAAGCAGGAGGTTTTTTCCTAAGGATGTTACTTGCTAAAACCACTCTTTTAATGTAGCTTCTTTATTCGAAAAGACAGGATTTTACAGCAAATCTAAATTTTTATCAATTAGTTATAAAAGTAAGTGAGAAAATTTTTTATACCAACAAAAAATGTTTTATAAGTATGTAAAAATTCTGAATTTTAATGTAGACTTTAGGTATATACAAACCAAAAATTTTTTTACAATTGTAATCATCACTTTGATAACTAAGTAAATGTAATTTGTATCAAGCAGAATCTTTCTCAATTCTCGAGTCAACAAACTGGAAAACAAAAAAATGTAGACAATCAAATATGCATTTTCCTATCAACTTCAATTTAGAAGTGCATATAAAAAAATTGATTTCCCTAAAGTGCTATTTGTTTAAAGTGCTCTTTGTTTAAAGCTAACTAAAATGTCTTTTTTGCGTACCACACTTCAATAAATCAAAACACAAATGTAGTTTTTAGTAATATGAATCAAGAAGCCAAATTAAGAAAAATATATTTTACTGAAGCTGATTTAAGAATCTCTTTTTAATTAGTTTTAGTAAAATATAACTTCCTAAAGCTCGTTTCTCAATTTTGATTATTTGAATGAACCTGTGAAAAGCAAATCAAATAAATGGATAAATACCTAAAAAAAATCTGGTAGATTGAGACAACTCTCAAAGTTAAATGTTTTTGCATAATTAAAAAAACTATTTGAAAAACTTTGGAGAACTTACATTTTAATTTTGAAGTAACACTGAATGCACCAAAAGGATCCATAATAACCAGAGAGGAGACTGATTCAAACTCATTCCTTAACGATAACTTTTTTTTATTAATGAACTGAACAACAAAAGGAAATAATTAAACAGCAAGCAGCTATTTTAATATTATCATGTAGAGCAAGAAAAGAAAGCGCACATCCTGCTCAGCTTTTTTTCTTTTCCTCCACTCAAATTATTTATTGTCTACTTATGTTAATATATTCTTTTGCAATCTTTAACATCTCCGAGTTCAAGGCGGAAGTAATGTTGTGAACCAATCTTTTTTACCTTTTTAATTATATCTTAATCATAAGTATACCTCAAATCGAGGATGTAGAAGTCCTGGCATGATGTTCATTGGCTATTTTTTTTTTTCTGTTGCCATATTTGAACTATTTCATATATACATTGGTGGGCTAGCTCACCAAGGAAATCTTAAACAAGCATCTAAGCTAAATTTTTGAGTGTTAGCAGCCACTCCGAAGAGATGGCTGCAAACAATCCAATACTTGAGTGGCATTGTCGTGTTACGCAAAATATTTCTTATGGTAGATTGCTTAACACATTTTGGAATCTCAAGCGATGAACTTTTCTATTTACACTGGATTTAGTGGCGTTGCTTTATTTCTATTTGCAAGCGTCATAAGACATCTCCATGCGATAGTGGCTGTTTTTAGTTTCCTAACTAAGTTGAATAAATAAATAAAACTGCCTTTTCATCACTGTTGTGCAAATAGAGCTAGAACAGCGATATTGGATTGTGTTTTAAGGGTTTCCCTATTGGGTATGTTGCTTTCATTTGCTGCTCAAAGGAAAGAAAAACTTTTTTGAGTCTTTTACAGGTGTACAGTTTAATCACTATGAATGAGTTGTAATAGCAAAGGTTAAAAATTTCTTAATGATAGCCATGTCTATATCATCCCTATTTGAAGTTAATACCATATTGTTTAAAAAGTTCCTCGCTGATAAACCTTCGGCCCAAAATTAATTATCGTTACTTTAGGAGGAAAGTAAGTTATAAATATTGTAGCTGATTTACTCATTAGCATTAATTACTCCTTGGGATTATCTCGTTGGATAAAGAAAACAGTTCACTTTACTTATTGGAAGCAAATGGACATTACTCCCAGCTATTGGAACGCACTTTATGCCATCTGCTTTTCAGACATAGTTATATTATGATTTTGCTGTTAGACTTAAAAAATTTTGAGCCAGTCTAATTTATTGTCTAATTTAAATGCAACTAAATTTCAAATGCATATCTGACAGCAGCCCTATTAGCTTCTGCAGGTGGATGTTTTGGTATCAAATGTACATGGAAATACGCCAGTAAGGAAGGAATCGTAATTTTGGAGGTCTTTTTAGTTGATATATTGAGAGCAGAAGTGTTTTTTTTCTAATTTTTGATGGGTGCCAATTCAAGTTTGGATTTGGTAGTTAAGTAAAAGAAATGTTCGTAGGCGGATTTATTTAAGACAAATTTGATAAGGGAAACCCTTTGAACTGCCGCCAAGTAACTTAAGACACAATTCAAAGTATAAAATGTCTTGTAAACATTTGGACAAATGCAGTTGCTCATCAAGCATCTGTGCAGTAATTGATATTTTTACCAAAGTTTTGCAGAAATCAATAAAGAAATAAAACCACTATTATTTGGACGAGATATAAGCTAATATAATTTTTTTATGATTTTGTTCGTCTCTTGATTAACACAAGAAAGAAAATGATGTGTAATGAGTAAAAAACTAACGAAGAAACTTTCACTAAGATAGAGCATCATTTTAGTTGAGTCTTTAAGCAATATGACAAGAGTAAATCCAGAACAAATTTTAACACAGAGACGGTTTTAATATTCCAAATTGTTCTGAAAACAAAAATAACAAGTTAAAACTAATGAAATGAAGTCAGGGGAATAACTTGCAATAATAAACTGTTAAAATGAACATTGATTTTTAACTTTGATGAATATAGATTGCACAACCTTAGAAATGTGTACAATATTCATCTAAATAATTTGAATGAGAATTCAAATGATATCTAGTTAGAAGTTTAAATGTGATACCAAAGTTTAGTAAGAGATTATATCACTTATTAAAGATGGGATCCTCAGCACTTACAGCATTTTTACCATCCTATTGGTATATCAGTACATGCAACTTTTAGCCACACTGATATCTTGATCATAGAGCTTGCTACGCTGAGTCACCTGGGCCTAATGCTATTGCATACTTTTTCATCACACTCCAATTTAAGATGTTAGTGTTGATTATCTTTATACTCTTAAAAGTTGGGTTATTTAGGAAAAAAAGGCTTATTTAAAAAACCAATATAAGTATATATTTAATTCTTTCTGGTATATTCATTCTGTAAAATAACTTAATTCACACTTGAAAAAGAATCTAAGGATCACTTTGTTTATTCAAAGGCTAAAGAATAATAAGTTATACCTGTACAAGTAGCCACTTTGCAATTTCTGGCGTCGGTTTGAGTAAGTGATCCTGATGAAACTTTAATCACTGAAAAATAAGCATATCATAAAGCATGTTTCTTTCCATAATAAATAAATTTTCCGTTAAATTTAAATGTAAGGCAAACCCATTATTTTTTAACATTGATTTTGTTTTAAAAAGTTAGAAACTCAATCCTGCACAACTTAAACTTTGTTGACCAACCTTTTGCAAACTGAATTGAAAACAAATTTTATAAAAATTAAATAATGTCTTAAAAGAATGGCAATCCAATGATAAATTGCAAAAGAATTAATCAAAAATAGTCTACAGAAAATGTTACAATTAATTATACACAATTAGTAACTGTGGAAGATGGCATAAACATACACTAAAATTCTAGTCCAAAATTATTTAAATGTATTTCGATTATTAAATTTGGAACACAAAACTCTCGGATTAGCGTTCAAAGTCTTAGCATCAAATGCAAGTTGGTAAAAAATACTTGGTCCAGGAAAAAATACCAGGAAAAACGAGATGCCATCCCAAATATTTGTATAATTTGTAAAATATCATTCACATTGAGATCTTTTTCACTTGTTAAAGAAACAAATGGTATGCAATGTCCGCATATGGAAACACGGATTTTAACTTATTTTTACAAATTACATTCAAACATTCAACAGATGATGTATTTTCTCATTCTCCAAGAATTTAGACTAAGCCATTTCATGTTAGAACACACTATAAAAATCTAAAAGATAAATAGTACTGGAAATAAAACTTTATTCGGTGAAAGAATGCAATTTTACTTAAAAAGTTGATTGGAAGCGGAAAACTATTAAAGTAGGACAGCAAATTATGTAATGTTAACTTTAAGTCATCAGTAATGATAAGAAGTGTTAAAAAAACCGAAACGACGCATAAAAAAAACTTAGGCACCGTTTTTTAAAGATGATAAAAGATTAGTTGTTTGGCTACAATTTAGACTATCATTACCATCAAACTAGTCAAATTTTTTCAAAAATAATTGCGTTTGTACTGACTTTTGTACGACTTTTGTTTGTACTGTAGTTTGACTGACTTTTTAACTGCTTTAAACGCGTCTAACAATTTTTTACAAATAAGTTTTTACAAAAACTAAAGGTGAATTGATATGGATCGGAATATATAAAACGACTGATTGAGATTAATTTAGTTTAGGTATTTCTCATTTTCATCTTATTTCGTTATAGCTTTTTCTATATAAACTTCATCTTGTTTCCTAAAAGTATTAAAACGAGACTGACCTAAAACATCTTTGAAAAATTACACAGTGGAAACTTTTAAGGTAAAAGGGGAAATGAATACTTATACCAAAATACCAAAAACAATAGTTATGTGCAATTTTAAAAATTCAAAAAGAATATGGAAGTTTGAATAAAAACAGGTCAACTAGAAATTAGTAATTTCTAGTGCTGTCTTTAAGTACCGAAACTAGCTTTTAGATTGCGATAAATGTTAATAGCATCTGCAAGCAATGAATGTAGTAGTAACGCAGCAAGACTAGAATGTAGTAATGCAGTAATATCAGTATATGTAGGTCAACTGATGGTGTTGAAAATTGTTTTAAAAGATGAAGCATTTAAACTGACATCTCATTTCTACAGATTAGAAATGGACAAGGTGAATAAAACTAGCCCTGCTTAAAAAGTCTTAATTTCACCTTATATACGGAAATGGAAACAACTTCTTGTTAAAATCCCCATAAAAAAAGATTATGATCAACAATACCTGATAACTTGCTTATCTTTCCTACCACACCGCGTACTTAAACACTATATAGAAATTCACAAATACTTCAGAAACCGCCATGCATTATTAACATATCTAAAAAACAGATTTGAATTCGTCAAGGCTATCAACCCTAAACAGTCTGGCGCTAAAAGATGAGATTATAAATTAGTTTGCATAAAGACTTATCACCATAAGTCAGCTTACAGCGGTATTGTTGATAACATAAAAGACTAAATTGACAGAATAATGGAAGTTTAGTCCATGGCCATTACAAATATGCCAAAGGTCAATTTAATTAAAGCCAATACTTATTTCTCTCAAAAGGTTGCTGAGTAATAAAGTGATCTGTCACAAGAGGAATTCTGATAACGGTTTTTACAGAAATCATATAAGTCTTTTACAGCCATAGTGTAAAAGCTCATACTCATCATTACTGCTGCGACGGTAACGGCAATGGTGAGCATGGTTATTACGCGTTATTGAAATTGATCTGCAGCGTTTTCCTCGGTAAAATTATTCTGCAGTTATAAATGAAATTTTAGACAAGCTACAAGGTATCTGTGAACGATGATATTTCATCAACTTATCTCTGTGAACGATGATAGTATAAATATTGTTAAAAATCCAGGAACAAGCGATGTATGTCCGTTTTGAATAAGAGTGCTTGTTCAGTTTGTTTTCAATAAGCACATTATTTGTTCGAAGTGTAAAACTGTGCTTAAATGAATTGTTTATTAAAGTATGGGGGGATTTTTCAGATGGTGACAAAATCAACGACTTTAGGCAAGCTCCTTTTAGCATATTATAATCAATATTCTTCATTTTAAACATTTTTCTCCTGTGATGCGGTAAAGAATGAAATTAAAAAATTATCATCTTTTAAGAAATTTGTTCAAGTCTAACATTTGCAGCAAGTTTGTTGCACTTTTAAATGCAATTTCAATATGCATCACAAAGTTCGGCTTTCTCAAATATACAATTTCTCAATATAATTGGGTTAACAAGAAGATAACAATTTGACTGGAGTCTGCAGACTCTGCTCAGCTTTTCTTTTACTTAGTGAGTGTTGACTAGGAATTCTTTAAATTAAGTGCGATGAAAAATTCGGTTAAAAAAGCTCGTTGCAAACTAACTTAGATAATAATAAAGTATAATTTTGATTTCCAACACCAGACGCATGGTTTTTTTTAAAACTTTTAATCGAGGAGAAAAACAAAAAGTTTCAAAAAAGACTTTAGAATGTTTGTTTTAACGCAATAATATGATTCAAGGCATTTGGAGATAAAACGAATTATTTTCAGATGATACCTTCACAAAGGAAAAAAAAAATTTTTGGTTCAAGTTATAATTTAGCTATTCAACTAACGTGTTACTGAGCATAAAGTTTTAAAAAAATAGCTCTACATACTAATAAAATATAGTTTACTTAATAAAAAAAATGTAATAAAAAATTCCAAGATGAAAAGAAATTTTTTCAGTTTTCATTACGACAACTTTGATGAGAGATAATACGAACCAATGATAGGTTTTGTCTCGATGCATGTTTTAAACACAACATGTTTACAAACAGAGCTTGGGAAAATTACTTCATAAAACTTTTTATTTAAGAGCTTTTATTAATTTTTATTAGATAAAAGCCTTTTTCCCACTGTCCAAATAAAAGTACCCAACTGCCTGATGTTTTTATGTTGTATTAAGATTTTTTTTTTTTCCTTAAATCAATTTACTTCGCTAACGTTGTTTACTTTATTTTACTAAATGAGTTTTAATAGAAAGTTACTGGTGTCATTTCTATTCAAAATGCCATCCACAATCAAAAATCAAATAAAAAATTCTAATATCATTAAAGTTTGTTTGCAGATTTTGTTATTTAAATCAAAAACTATTTAATCAAGTAATAGAAACATTATTTAGACTTTTTATTTAGTAATTAAACAGAAGCAGAGGCTAAATGAACTCTATAAAAAAAAAACAGTTTTTAACAATAAAAATAAATTTTAAAAATCCAACCTGGACATTGAATGTCTTGATTGCACAACTGCTCGTCAACTGTGTTTAAGCCAATGCAGCCGAGAAAATCAGGATTCCATGTTGAATAATTTATGCACTGACGGTATTTATATTGGGCCATCTCCTAGAGAGTTGCAGGACTCTGAGCAATCACCCCAAGAGCTCCAAGTACTTGGTATACCTTTCAAAAAGCATAAATTAGGTTTACTTTTTTTGTAATTAAATTATATCATATTAAAACTTTCGATGTGCTTTATAATAATATAACTTTCACTTGCTCCTTGCATTAAAAAACGCTTAGTGATGGCTTAATTAGTATGTGAAATATTTTAAATAAAGGAAGAAAAATATAAATAATAAGAACTTTTTCTTTTTTTTACCTGGACATAGAACAGCAACATTACAAAACTGATATTCTGTAAGTAATGGCTGGTTGCAACTACCACCATTTGCACTACTAATACAATTACGATATCTAGATTGTAAAGGACGGTCATAATTTAGCTGGCAAGTCGCTGAACATTTTGTCCAAGTACTCCATTTTTCTGACATGTCCTCTAAAATTTAAATTTAATGAAGACTCTTAAATGAACCATGATAACCTCTACTTATGAAAACCCTTCTAATTTTCAAACATTCGTAGCGAATCATATTTCTGAATTAAAATTATTTTGCCTCTATCGAACAGTTTTCCGGACGTATAACAATTTATTATCTATTATAAATCTATGTTTTTAGTAAATACTTATTATCCGTATAAAAAATTTTTTCATAGTTTATTATACATTGGTATTTTGAATTAAATTGCGATACATACTAAAAATGCTTATTGTAAGTTTGATGAACATGCCTTCAAAAACCATGTTTATATTTGTAAGTTTTTGTAATTTACATGTCGTATTTAGAAAAAAGTAAATAAGACTGAACAAGTTTACTTTCGCAACTGGCCAATGTTCCACTCCATTGATGGTTGGATTGACAAATACGCAGTGGTGAACCGATAAGTGAAAAACCAGCATTACATTCAAAAGTACAACTGTCTCCCGTAGAGCCCTGCAAGCAACTTGCTAAACCGTTCGCTAACGGTGGTATGCTCTGGCATGGTAAAGCTAAAAAAAGACAATAAAGAGTGCATTAACATTATATTCGGAACATTTGAAGAGAGTTTCATAACTAAAAGCAGGAAAATAATCGCGTTAATTAAAGAACGCAAATGCCTAATCAACTTTGTTAATGTGTAATGTTGAGTCGGCTAAAGATAGTCTCAAACTTAAGCTATAATGATAAATGTTTTTACCTTGACACTGGGCTAGCGTTCCGTTCCATTTATGATTGGGTTGGCAAACATGCTCAGAAGATCCAACTAATGAATAGCCATCATTACATTTAAAAGAACAGCTGTCTCCAGTAGAGCCCTGCAAGCAACTTGCCACACCATTTGTTAAAACAGGAATACTCTCACATGGCGCAGCTAAATCAAACAGCATAAAAAAATAACACATTAACTATTATTTTTGAAATTATCTCCCAGATCATTTTACGCAAAATGCTGGAAAGTTGCAAACCATATTTGTATCAAGCCAGATAAACAAGATATCAATTTTGTATTATTTCTTGCGCGCCATATCTCTGAATTGAAGCTGTTTTGCCTACTTTTGATTGATCGAGCAGTTTTCTGGATGTTTAACGATTTCACTCTCTATGTATTATATATCTATATGCTTTAACTACGAGTTATCCGTGTGGGGAATTATTTAGACTTTTCCTGAGACACTAAAGAGTCACTTTTTGAACTTGATAATATTTTTTACATCTGACTGCGAATCAATACATTTTACAAAATACACTCTTTTTTTATACACTTTCACAATTGCGTCATTTTCACACACTTGATGCATTCCATACATTAACACCTACATACATTAGCACCTATAAACATTAACACCTTCGCTCATTAGCACCTACAAAACATTAACACCTACGCACACGTTAAATTGCACATCGCCTCCCTCAATTAAAGCAGAGACTTCGGCTTTAATCAGCTATCTTCCATCTCGTCTTCCATGATGTAATTGATCTTTCGTCTTGCATTCAATTTCGCCAGTCTCGTTTCTCTTTTCAAGGTATCCTCTTCGGCTCTGGTTTCCAATTTCTCGTCCGATTCGATTCCGCTTTCTGCCCCACAATCTATTTCCAAGTCACACACCAACTAAATTGGTCTTTCAATTACATAACCATTTCTAAGTCGTATTTTAAAGCCACGAATAACTCCATCTTTCCCTTTAATGTTGTTTTCAATTCAACCGATGTTGAGAAGTGCCTTGTCCTTCACATCGTCTTTAATGAGCACCATACTTCCGACACCTGGGAGTTTCACGTTGCCTCTCTTTTCCCTTGCTTGTTGTTGTTCTTCCATTGCGTGCACGTACTCGTTCATCCATCTTTTCCTTACAATTTTTCACAAACTTGGCTCTCCGTAGTGCGCAATCGTCCCTTGTTATTAAATCGATATCTTCTTCAAGCAAAACTGCAGGTCTCCCCCCCCCCCCCCCTCATTAATGCATTTGGCGTCAATACTTGATTATCGAATTGGCCACCTTGGTAACAAAGTGGCTTATTGTTCATAGCGCATTCCACATCCAACAATACTTCTTCCAGTTCAAAGAAGCTTAGAATGCCCTTACCAATTGTTTTTGACAAACTTTTTTTCATTATTCCAATTAATTTTTCAAACAAACCTCCCCACCACGGCGCTCTTGATTAATTAAACCTCCATTTTATGGCTGTGGTAGCAAGATTGTTGCAAGATTTTCATCCTTCTTAAGTCTTAGTAACCACTTCCCTGTTGCCACAAATGTCTTTGCGTTATCACTAATCGTCATTTGTGGTGGTCCTTTTCTTGCAACAAACTCCTTTAAAATTCTCTGAAATTCTCCTGCCGATAGATCATGACAAAGTGTTAGGTAGACAGCTCTTGTAAATGCACATGTAAACAATGCAACATAACATTTTTCAACCAACTTTTCTGCCGCTTTTTTACTTTAGTGGATCGGCAAAATCAACACCTGTAACCGTAAGCGGTTCGATATCTTCAGTTCTAAAGCGTGGTAACATTGCTCTCGTTGGCGGTAACAGCGGTTTCACTCTATATCTGTTACATAGATTGCATTCACGAATGACCTTTTTTAAGGCAACTCTCAAACTCGGTATTCAAAATCTTTCTCTTATGCTAATCATTGTATCTCCGACTCCCCCGTGTAATGTTTTCGCATGATGATGCTCAATATTTTTTAGAGCTAGTTGAAATCCTTTTGGTACAAATATTGGATTAACCCAGAGACTTTTCCGTGACATCTCCAAAGCTGTTTTTCATCTTGTTTAAGTTCCACATCGGACTTTATTGCAACAGCTTCTTGTAGTAACTTACGATTCATCAACTCCGCTTCTATCATCTCTTCAGCTTCCAGTGATCCTGTTATTTTTTTCGACAATTGTTTTCGAAAAATTTTTTTCGACAATTGTAAATAAACTTTTTTATGAAGGATGATATTCCTATGATCATCCAATACTTGTGTTTGCTCAACATTTCTTTAAATATATGAAGTCCCTTTATTTCATCAGTTGCCATACCGACGTTCTCTTTCACACTAATAGTTTCACATGATGCATTCGACGCTTCGATTATTTCTGGTTGGATTGGTCAATTTTCCTTGTGTTTCAACTATGTAGGTCCATTAAGCTACAAACTTGATAATTTCTCAGGACTCACTCCTCTTGTTCCAAGATCACTTGGGTTTTCTTTTGTTGGAACATATAAAGCCATTTTACTTCTTCATTCAACAAGATTTGTTGAACTAGGTTCCTGAAAAACTGTTACCAACTGCCCCTTTCTTTTAACCAGTAAAGTACCTCTTGATGAAGAAAGTAGTGAATAATTTCTCCAGTAAGTTTTTCTGGTGCCATTTCCAATATTCCCTCATTGATCTGTTCCATCATTATATCATTATACTGTTCTAGTTTTTTAAGTTTTTTTAATCGAGTTGTTACACTTCCCAATCTTTTAAGAGCCAGATTTCTGTTGTTTGGCAGTTGAACAACACCCTTTTTCCATGGCATTCTGGTTTCATAGTAACCTTCGTCGGTTTGATGCAGTTTTTTGCTGAATTGTTGGTGGAACATCGACTCACTGTTTGTGTCTGATAATCCAAGTATTTCTAAACTACACATTTGCTCGAACTCATCCCGACCAGTGTTCAATAAGAAACTTTTCTCAATACCAGAACTCAATTGTGTTCGTCTCCCAGAAAGAGTCCATCCCAACATAGTAAATTCGGCTCCTGGATCTTTATCTGGATTTTTTCCGAGAACTACCGGTTCCGAGAACTACCGAGTATAATGTGAACTGGTTGAAGTTCGTCACTCCCTTCACCATCGCTAAATTTCAGTCTCCTCAGTTTTTCAAAATGCTTCTTAACATCCTTGATCATCGGATTGGGTGTGTTTCCTTTTCTGGTGAGTGTTTCCTTTTCTGCGTCGGTGCATTCGACTTTAATTCGAAATTCCGGAGTCGTTGTTGATTCTATCGTAACGTTATATATTTCCACACGCTTATCCACCGTTCCATAGAGCTTTTCAATGCTTTTATATTCCTTTCCTGTAGGTTTCAGCTTTAGTTTTGTTATCAAGTTCGTACATATATAGGAACCTCCAGCACCCGTATCCAACATTATCCTTGCTTTTTCACCATTTACTTTTGCGATCACAGTTGGGAGAATAGTTGTACTTGCATTAAGCACAGCTCCCATGGTTTCTTTTTTATTTTCCATTTTACCATCTATTGTTGCGTTCCCATCTTGACAAATGGACGTGTGATGTTTTTTATTGCACTTTCTGCATCCTCTTGATTTATAATATGTCGCCGAGTGTCCGTAACCAATGCAGTTGTAACATAATCTTTTGCTTGTTAAAATCTCCCTGCGTCTTACAACAGTTAGCACATTTGTACAATCTTCACTTTTGTGATTTTGTAACCCACAGTAAATACATCCATGCTTGCCACTTCTTGCTATGATTTCTTTGTCATAAAGACCGCCATTGTATTGTTTAAATGTAGTGCTTCGATGCTCATAGGACCTTGACTGCATGTTTGCGTTCTTTTTATCGCCCTTTGTTTGTTCGTCGCAAGAGTTAAAAGTTGAGTTCAACGGATTCCTTTAAATGTACTTTTGTAACTTTTTGACAAGTTGCTCCAGTCCCCATTCTTCCCATCCATCATCGTTTTGTGTGAGTATTTCACGAACTGGTCCAAATTTATCCATCAATGAATACACGAATGATTGAGCCGTTTGTAGTTTCTGCATAGTTTTCAATGTTCGTACAGTTTTCGCAAGCTTGTTGTAAAAGTTGTGATCTTCTCTGATTTTATGCGTGCTGTGTATAGCTGTCAATCCTTCAAAATCTTTGATCAATGCTTTGTGAACCCAAATATCTTTTCCGTAAGTTTCTTGTAGTATGCGTTTAGCTTCATCGTATCCCTCCAACGAATGCGTTAAACCAAGTAAGTCCTCTCTGGACTTTCCTTCGATGAGTTCCAGTAAGTAGTTGAATTTGCTGATGTTTGATATGTTTGAGTTGTCGACTTCTACAGTGAAATGATTCCAAAATCATAACCATTCTTTATAATCGCCATTAAATTTTTTGATTGTATACTTTTGAAGCTTGACGGATTGCTGAGTAGCTTCGTTTTCGTTTCCAAGATATTTGCTCAATTTTTCTTTCATTTTTAGTGTCTTTAGATACCATTCTTCTTCGCTTTGAAGTTTTCTCATTGAGGCTTGTTCTGCTTCTTTTTGAATCGTTAACTGCTGTTCCATGATTTGTTTTTCATACTCAAATTTTCTGACGCATTCGTTTTTGTTCATCGAATCCAACTTGTCCGCCATTTTGTTTTTAATTTCAATCGCTGCTTCTACTTCCATCACTGGTTTTGAAAGCCATTCTTCTACCGAATCGATGTTTTCGCCGTCGCACGTAGGAGTATTTGACGATTTTAGCTGGCCAAAATCATTTCTCTCATTTTAACAACTGAAAACTTTACCATATGACAAGAAATTGTAAATTAAATGTTTTTTGTACAAATCAAAGCCAGTGGCGTTCAATATAGGGGAAAGATGGGTACTTTAGGGATTACATTTTATTCTATTCAATAGGATTTGAGGAAATAAAAGATATATTATTTTTCAAACTTGTTTATGGTAAATAACATACTATATTTTGATATTTAATAAGGTTCTACTTCGTCATTGTCAGAATATTCTTCATTTTCGTTGTTTTCAGTGTCGAAGTCTTGGACTTCTCCAGGAAGAAGCAATTCCACAGCTTCTTTTGAAAAAGGCTTTGTAAGTTTGTGTTTCTTTTTCCCAATGCTGGACAACAGAGGGTCGGATGTTAACAATAACCTATTGATGATATCTTGGTTACAATCTTTTCTAGAAAATGTTCTAGCATAGCTAAGTCTGTACTCCCGGAAATGTTTGTTTCTGGCTTCGGCAGCCTCTTCCAACAATTGTCCAATTGGCAAAAGCGCATTCTCTACTATATCAGGACCATGTACTAAAACTTTATGCAGAGTTGGAGTCATTGGACACTTGGGGTATAGTTCAACATAAAGCTTTGCAGTATCCAAAGTATACTATCTGAACTTTTCTACATCAATCTTGTGGCCACTGGAAATTACTTCTAGGATAATTTTCATTCTGGAAATTAAACGGAAGTCTACTCCAGTGATATCTGCAGATGTTTCCGGGTCGTTGAAGAATCTCCTGCTTGTGTTGCCGTTATTGGTATTCCCAAATCCAACCTTAGGTATGTCGACAAGAATGCCCATTTTGCTCTTGAATTCATCTTGGATTTTCTTTTTCCTATCTGAGATGAGTCTCTTCTCATCTTCATTCAGCCTTTTCTGCCATTTTTTTACAGGCAATTTATATGATAGGTGAAGAAGACTTTTAAAACACCGTATTCTAGCATGCAGAATGGATAGTCCAAATTTGTAGCTGCTTTGATTGTCAACACATGTTCTGTCAAAATCATTAAATTGTCTTGATGTTGCTCCACAAATATAACATCGCATGGTCGTTTTAGTGGTGGTTGCTGCGTTACAGACTTTTCCGTCATTCATAGTTAACATCATCACATGTTCTACTGCTATGTCTTGAAGTTGAGTTGATTTCAAGCCTGCAATTTTGTTTTCCATGTAAGCAATTTCTTCAGCTATTACATCAGCAGTTTCTTTTATGAACCTAATTCGAATTGGCCTGCAAAACCTTGGAGACGATGCTGTAGGGTTTTGCCTGATAATCTTTTTATTTACTCCACAAGTTAGCTGTAATGGAACCATTGAGCATTGAAATATACTGGCATCAGAATTAGAGTCATCCTCAAACTTTTGATTAAACTGTGTCTGCTGGGAGCCATCACAACCCCATTTCGTAGATAATTTCATATGTTTACGCCCACTTTCCGTTAGAGTCTTGATAACTTCTTCTAAATACAACACCAATCTTTCGGCAGTATGGTTTAACAGACTTTGTAAGTCTACTTCAGCTAAACTTTCTGTGACGGTGAACGAATCAGGATCAGGATAGCATGTTTTTTTTTCTTCGACCAAAATACTGTAGCAGGGCCATTGCTTCTTGTCACTTGTACGTACGATTTCATATTGAGATTTTGTTAGGCCTGCGTCAATAAATATTAAAAGAGCCTCTAACGGTGTCAATGATTTTTTTGTAGGTTCAAGACTGCTGCGATAGGCTTTTTTATACTTTCCCGCTTGTTTGGGAGATGTTTTAAGATCTTTGAGGACGGTTGCAGCACTTCTTTTGCCACTTGTTGTCAAACAAGTTTCAGCTGCAAAAACAATAGCTTCTGGTTCCACATCTTTCCTGAGCTGTTCTGTTTTTCTCCTCTTTGATCGTTCACTAGAATCGACATAACTTTTTCTTGGTCGTCCTGCTGATGATGGAGTGGATGGGGTACCCGGTATTTGGAAACTCCCTAGCAGCCAAGGGCCATGCTTCTTAATAAATATTTCATGAGTTCTGGATGAAGACGACTACATTTTTCTAAAAATAGCTTTCAACCTCGACATTTGACGCTTGTATACTGTTTTTAGTTCTTCGGTATATTGATTTCTTGATAACAAATTTTGATCAGCTAAGTCCATTTTTTCATTGAAATTTGGAGCCTCCTGCTGCTGAATACTGTTGTAGAAATCCAAACGAGAGATTGCTTGCATTCCTGATGACCAATCTAGAAAAAAAAATTAAGTTGAAAAATTCTTCTTGGACCTTGATGTGCTTAGAACATGATTAAAATTTAGATGGCATCAACAGGCAGTTGAAATTAAGATTTTTAAATAGCTAGTGGTATAAACTCATAGAAAAACAAAAAAAAATAAGAGGGTTTCAATGCGCACTACAACTTTTTCACTTTTAAAGTCAAAATTTACTTTAAAATTCGTTAAAAAAATGCTAAGTTTCATGGTACATAACTTTTGTGGTAATTAATATTTCAAAACGGTAGTAAGAGTAAATAATGTACATACCTGTCATAGTTTCATCCATGATATAACACTGTAAAACTTCTGTTGTAAACACTTGTACACAGCTTCAATAAACACCACTAAAATCGCTCGTAAATAAAATTAACCACGCAGTTATAGATCGGATATTTAACTAGACTGTGTAGTTCCAATTACTACTTTTATAACCAAACTATTAACTGCTCATTAAGTGATCATTATCGAGAGATAATAAGGGTAGGTAATTAAGTTGGTACGGCCACTTTTAATAATTCCAATTTTGGCCAGCTAAAATCGTCATATACTCCTACGTGCGTCGTCGAGCATTTTTCTGGTCAGCTCATCCTTTGCCATTTCAAATCTTGCGTTCTATGCTTTTAACGTTTATTCTTATCATGTTGATTTCTCTGTGGTAAGTTCGTTCTTGGTCCATTTTTCGCTAACTCGTAGGTTTCGTTCGTCCTGGCAGTAGTCGCCACCAAATAGTGTGGGGAATTATTTAGACTTTCCCTGAGACACTAAAGAGTCACTTTTTGAACTTGATAATATTTTTTACATCTAACTGCGAATCAACACATTTTACAAAATACACTCTCTTTTTATACACTTTTACAATTGCGTCATTTTCACACATTTAATTCAATAACAATTACATACATTAACACCTACATACATTAGCACCTATAAACATTAACACCTTCGCTCATTAGCACCTACAAAATATTAACGCCTTCGCATACGCTAATTAAATCTTGAAGACTTTATTCACGACATCCGTAAAACAACTTTTTTTCGCAGTTTATCATACATTTGTATTTTGAATATCAATTAGATATGCATATTTATCAAAATATGTATTTTTTGTATGTTTAATGTAATTTTGATGTAGCTGTCTTAAGAAACTTTTTATATATATTTGCAACACTTTTGTAATTTATTTGTGTTGCCAAAAGCAAGTATATTTAGAAGAAAATAAGTAAATAAAACTAGTGCTGTGATCAAAACTTAAAATTTTAACTAATTTATCAAAAAAAAACCGTAACTAAATTCAAAAAGTCGACTGACATTTTCAGTCAAACTAAATTTAGTCGATTAGCTTTTTAGTCAAACTAAATTTAGTCGACTAGCTTTTCAGTCAAACTAAATTTAGTCGATTAGCTTTTTAGTCAAACTAAATTTAGTCGACTAGCTTTTCAGTCAAACTAAATTTAGTCGATTAGCTTTCTAGTCAAACTAATATTAGTCGACTAGCTTTTCAGTCAAACTAAATTTAGTCGACTTGCTTTTCAGTCAAACTAAATTTAGTCGATTAGCTTTTTAGTCAAACTAAATTTAGTCGACTAGCTTTTCAGTCAAACTAAAAATAGTCGACTAGCTTTTTAGTCAAACTAAATTTAGTCGACTAGCTTTTCAGTCACACTAAATTTAGTCGACTAGCTTTTCAGTCAAACTAAAAATAGTCGACTAGCTTTTTAGTCAAACTAAATTTAGTCGACTAGCTTTTCAGTCAAACTAAAAATAGTCGACTAGCTTTTTAGTCAAACTAAATTTAGTCGACTAGCTTTTTAGTCAAACTAATATTAGTCGACTAGCTTTTCAGTCAAACTAAATTTAGTCGACTTGCTTTTCAGTCAAACTAAATTTAGTCGATTAGCTTTTTAGTCAAACTAAATTTAGTCGACTAGCTTTTCAGTCAAACTAAATTTAGTCGATTAGCTTTCTAGTCAAACTAATATTAGTCGACTAGCTTTTCAGTCAAACTAAATTTAGTCGACTTGCTTTTCAGTCAAACTAAATTTAGTCGATTAGCTTTTTAGTCAAACTAAATTTAGTCGACTAGCTTTTCAGTCAAACTAAAAATAGTCGACTAGCTTTTTAGTCAAACTAAATTTAGTCGACTAGCTTTTCAGTCACACTAAATTTAGTCGACTAGCTTTTCAGTCAAACTAAAAATAGTCGACTAGCTTTTTAGTCAAACTAAATTTAGTCGACTAGCTTTTCAGTCAAACTAAAAATAGTCGACTAGCTTTTTAGTCAAACTAAATTTAGTCGACTAGCTTTTCAGTCAAACTAAAAATAGTCGACTAGCTTTTTAGTCAAACTAAATTTAGTCGACTAGCTTTTCAGTCAAACTAAAAATAGTCGACTAGCTTTTTAGTCAAACTAAATTTAGTCGACTAGCTTTTCAGTCAAACTAAAAATAGTCGACTAGCTTTTTAGTCAAACTAAATTTAGTCGACTAGTTTTTCAGTCAAACTAAATTTAGTCGACTAGCTTTTTAGTCAAACTAAATTTAGTCGACTAGCTTTTTAGTCAAACTAAATTTAGTCGACTAGCTTTTTAGTCAAACTAAAAATAGTCGATTAACTTTTTAGTCTAACTAAAAATAGTCGATTACCTTTTTAGTCTAACTTAATTTAGTTGACTAACTTTTTAGTTTTACTAAATTTAGTCTACTAAACTTTTAATTTGAAAAAAATATTTCGTTTTTGTTACCCAAAAAAATACTTTTTTAAAACCGTTAGTTGTGAAGAGGATTGTGCGCTGTGTTTTTAATTACAAATTGCTGTAAGTTGCAATTTACATCTGCAGGGCATCTGTTTCAAGGTTAAATTTTCGGAGTTTTTCAGGTTTATTAAGAAAGGTTTATACATATCCACTTGGAATTTCGTAATAAAACTTATCGAATTAGTCCCCCGTTATTGTTAAGTACTTGTTTTAAATTCCAATGAAAAGCGGTTCAGATCTGGGTTTTTTCATTTTCTAATTAAAGTGAATTACAAATTATAAAACACATGTGAAATAAATTTTTAAAAAAAAATTGGTGCTATGTTTTTCAAAGGTGCGTTATGTGCAAAGCATTTTCGGATTTCCTTTATAAAATGCTTGCAATGATTCTTTGAATAATACCTAATTTATTTCGTTCTACACTCATAAAAATGTAGATATTTACAATGATAACAAAAAGATTGAAACAGTTAGGCAGTTAATGTTTTTTATTATTTCTATATTGTGTAATTGAACATCTTGTTCAACTCTCAATTTTGTTTTTCTTTTAAAAATTATTATTAAAATGCTAATAACTAATTATGTTTTCGTTTTATAAATTACCAGCTGTTTTTGACGGAGTTGTTCTGCTAACAAACCAATTTTTACTTAATGCAATAAAAGAAAGTTTGGGGCAATGCTAGGTATAAAAAAAAGAATTTTATTACCTAATTGTCGCAAATTATATTACGTATTTTAAAATTTTTAAAAAGAATAAATTTTGAATAATGTCTTTAAATTGATTTATTTGTCATAATTCATATTATGTTCATATAATTTCTTAGCATAGGCTATTCAGTTTTTTAAGCACTAAATCTTGTTTTAGTCAACTAACTGTAATTAGACCAAGGACGTGTTAATAGATGGACATTCAACGGATTGTTTTAGATCAAAGGTGCAGCCAATTAGCCAAAAACTATACGTGTTACCGTCAATTTTCTAAATTCATGATACAGATATTCCGACTACTACCCGTCAAATTTACGTCAAATAACCTCCTTCCGTAAACCCATTATAATTATACGTTTACAGAAGTTTATGGTTATAAAAGACAAAAAAATTAATCAAGAATAGTTTACAAATCTGAAAAAAGTTGATTTGAGCTATGAACTTTGCTTGACAAAAATTTAACTGTATTTAAACTTTGACGTCTAAAACTAGGCTTTTGCAAAACGGCTATATATGGTTGACTAGAGTGGATAGAGTAAAGTGAAGCAAATTTTCCTTGTTAAATTGAAATTGCTATGATATAGTTTAAAGGTCGAAAAAGAGATTTTTAGTGTTCTTTTCACCCCATTCTCAGATTATGCTTCCCACTTTAAGGTTCAAATCAGAGCGATGGCTCCGCGCAAAATCGGACTATCTGCAATCTCCGCCAAAAACAAAATTGGCATATCTGCAATCTCTGCGTAAAACAAAATTGGACTATCTGCATTTTCCGCCAGCTTTATTTTTGAACTATCTGCATTCTCCGGGCGTTCAAAGTTTTTATTGCATGAAATTATGCGCCTTGTCAAAATGTGATTTCACTACAAATGGCAGATCTCATGAAATAAGTTGTTAATAATAAGACAGTAATTGCATTATTTTCCATCTATTCCTGAGATATAAATCTGTTTAAGTTTTAACACAAAGTTTCACTTGCCACATTTGATTTTGTTTAGAAGTAATTATTTTAAATAGTTATATGACATATGGTATGTTAATGCAAATGAAAAATTTACAATATTTTTAGAACATCATTTTAGCGGCTAAAATAAGAACAGTCTGCATCTACTTTAATCTCAAGTCTGAACTTAGTAAGCGTATACACATCATGAATTGATCAAAGTGTAGCTGATCGCAAAACCAATTTTATGTATTCAAATTTAATTTGAAATTAAAATGCTGCTGGATTAAGAAAACGTTTTACAGTTTTACGAGGCTTATTCGAAACATTGTTTGGTGTTTTTCAAGTTTGTCTATTTTCAACAGAAAAAAAAAAAGTAGTGTTACTGTGTTATCTATACTATATACGTATACTATATAGCATATAGCAGTCAGTCATGTTTTGGTTAAATGTGAAAATAACAAGTTGGTTTGTTTAGCTTACAAAATTAATTAATTCAAGTGTATAATTGCTATCGTCAAATAAAATATGTTAGATCTTAAAAATATGTTAGGACTACAAAATTATAGATGTTTTTAGATAAGTTGTGTTTGTATGTTAAATTATAATTTCTAAAGTTAAAAGTTACCTAAATGTGACTATAATTTAAATTCAAGTAATTAATATTGTCTATTACAAATGTGATAATTTATTATATTGGGTATACTGTAAAAGTAATAAAAGCCTGATATTCAGATCAATGTGCAAGTTAAGGATATGTTTATTTAAAACAGCAGTTTTTTGTTATTTTGTAATTATTCTTTTATAGAAAAAATACAGCTATTTTTGATTGTATCATAGTTATTACTATCATAGTAAAAAAATTACAACCCTTTTTTATATATCATTACATCCCAAAGTCTTGGATATAAAAAAATTATCAAATATAATTGGACCAAAATTGTTTGATCATCACTGCAGTTGAGGTGACATCTGATTAAACCAATGTTTAATGGTTTAGAGCTCAAATCCAACTGAACCTTAGGTTCAGTTTGATTTTGATCCTAATTATTGATAAACCAAGTTTAAGAAAAGTTGGAAACCATAATGTTTAATACTCATGCATGAGTTTTTAACTAGTTTGTGTTCAGTTAAGTGGCATCTCCAAAAAAGAATGGTTTTAAGTAGACAACAAAGAAAACTCCACATAGTTTGATTGCTTAATGAACAAAAATAGATTAATAACAATAATTTTGTTAGTTACGATCTAGGTTACAATATATATATATATATATATATATATATATATATATATATATATATATATATATATATATATATATATATATATATATATATATATATATATATTATATATTTATAAATGCGTGTGTGTATATATATGTGTATATATAAATATATGTATGTATATATATATATATACATATATTTATATATATACATACATATATTTATATATACACGTATAGTATATATATATACATACATATATTTATATATACACAAAATTATTGTGATATGTGTGTATATATATATACAGTGGCGGCTCGTCAATAGGGGCCATAGGGGCCCGGCCCCACTTATATTTATTTAAGATAAAGTATTTGGTAATGTAATTATGTATTTATATATATCTAAACATGCAACTATTAGCCTAAACTATTTGCAGACAGGTTTTATAAAAATAAATAGTTCTAAGTTAGTTCTAATTTTAAACTATATTACTTTATAAGTAATATGTTTATTTGCAATTTATTCAAAGTATTGTAGCGTTATTTTAATTCATTGCCAATAACGGCTGGGCCGATTTTTACTGGCCCTATTTATTCTGTTTGTAGTAATATTATTTTTGATGCGCGCGCAGAATTTGTAGTGCTTTCAGATGGGACGAAAAAACGCACCGCAGGGCCTCATTGAACTGGCCCTTGAAGAAAAGAACCTTAAAAACATCGCTAAGTTCAAAAATTTGCGATATTTTTTGGTTAATATTTGCTGGCCCCACCAAAGTTTATTGTCACCGGCCGCCACTGTATATATATATATATATATATATATATATATATATATATATATATATATATATATATATATATATATATATAAATTAGCAAAAATACTTATCTAATTTTTTCTTTGACAGCTTGTTTTACCATCAGTAGGTTCATCAGGAAGTCTGATGAACCTAGTGATGGTGAAAGATAAGTTTATAAATATATAAGGTTAATATATAACATGTTAACTAATGATTAATTTGTTAACCTTCCTGATTACTTATTGATGGTGAAACAAGTTGTGGAAGAAAAAATTAGATAAGTGTTTTTACTAATTTATTACTGCTCTGCTCTTTAAGACCATTGAGCACTCTATTTATAGAATACACTAACATAGTTTATATATATATATATATATATATATATATATATATATATATATATATATATATATATATATACACACACACAGGGTGTCTGCCAATATTACAAGTTGGATTTCCCTAGCTTTTCCCTGATATTTACCTATTTCTCGTTTAGAAAAATGCTCTTCAACTGCAAAAATATAAACAATAATACAACCCACATTAAATATATCAAGAGAAGTTCATAAAACTATCTGCCAAATAAACTTTTAGATTACGTGAACTATATACAACTTATTTAAGTTATATAAGTTTGATAAAGACTCATCTTTCCTGATTTTTCTAAAATTTAACCTAATTTCTCTGATAATCCCCTGATTATTTTGAAGATATCCGAATTCCCTGGCATTTCCCTGATTTCGCAGACATCCTGTATATATTTATATGCAGATCTTGTGTATAAAGACCACTTAGCAACATTGCAACATAACATAACAAGAATTTAATTTGATCTAAACTTATTAGTCACAACAACAAGGCTAAATAAAATTGACAAAGTATGTATGATGAATTTAGCAATTAGTATGTAACATAACAATGTTTTGTTACATATGCTATATTATTATTAACAATAACATAAGTTATTTTTAACATATTTATCTTAACTAAAACTACTTGATTACTCACAAACTTAATCAAGTTATGATCAAGGTTTTGTCGCTATTAATAAATGTTTAAATAATCGCTATTTAAAAAAATTGTAGAATTTTATAAAAAACTTCAAATATTTAAAGAAACACCACCAAAAATTTATGCACCCGAAAAACGCAGATAGTCCAAAAATGTATCTGGCAAAAATGCAGATAGTCCAATTTTGTTTTACGCGGAGATTGCAGATATGCCAATTTTGTTTTTGGCGGAGATTGCAGATATGCCAAATTTGTTTTCCGCGGAGATTGCAGATAGTCCGATTTTGCGCGGAGCCATCGAGAGAGTATTTCTTATTTTTGTCGGAAATGTCGAACTTATTTGCGTCGCTTTTGTTTTCTCTTGAATTTGTTTTTTTTTTTCGCGAACGTCCTAGTTATAAACTTTCTAATTTTCGATACCTAAATCGCATTTTGTCTAAAGGTATTATAACTAAAAGCATCTTAAAGTTCATAAAAAACTATTGATTTCAGAAGTTGGAAAGTAATATTAAGAATGTATTTTTAATGAGCATTTTTGTGATAAAGCAATTTTAAACAGTCATCTGAAGGTACTTTAACTTATAATGATCTTATTATCTTTATCATTACTGTTGTTACTAATAGTAACAACATGATAATAAAAATAATAAGACCATTCCTTCCGTTGCATATTCTTGAGCCTTCTACAAGTGATGTACAACCTTATTTTTAACCTTTTCTAGATATATCAAAACAAGTAATCTTATATTCCTATCTATTATCTCATTACTGGATAAATAATGAAACTTCATAAGGAATATTTAAAACATTTATGTAGAAAGTGTGGCTGCATAATAAAACAGGATAGTCACCATCAGATCAAACCTGTTGTTACCTTTAAACAAGCAACTCTTAGTTTTTACAAACTGGATAAAACCTCAGACAATCAAAAAGCTCATCCTAAATATTTATGCAAATCATGTTACATGGTTTTATGCAGGTTAGATTTAAAATCAAAAAAAGGCTTTGAAGCTGAGAGGAATGATAAATTCTTCACTTTTTCTGAACACACAGAAATCTGTGATGTATGTAACACACTCACAAGAGTTGGAAGAAATAAAAAAGTACGTGTGATAAGTATTCATCAACAGTTAAAAGCATTTGCATCAAAACATGGCTTTGACTGTTACAATCAAAATAACAAAAATTATTTTGTAATAGTTAAAATCATTAGTTATCGCCAATCAAAAGGCATGTGGAGACTAATTGTTTTAAATCGTGAAGTGCCATTATCCAATAATATTAACAAATCTCTTCCAGATCTACTAAATCTTCAATCTGCTAATATCATATTCTCCAATATTTCATGCATAAACATCTGTAAATGTAATAATGACTTCCACTACCTTTTTTTCTAATCAGAAATAAATTTTCTGATTTTAAAAATTTCCGAAGCACATCAAATGAGGATGTTGGAATAACTGAAATGAAAGAAGGCAATACAGTTAAAAACTTTAAAATTATTAGACATAAAGATTGTTCATTAATATGTTCAGATGTCTGTTGTGATTTTAGTACCATCTACCATACTAACTTGCCTGTAATGGAATCCAGGTTAAAGAGTAACAAAAGTCAATCATCTATTACCTTTAACTAGCCATTTTTTAACTGTGTACATTTTCTTACACCAGTAAATGTAAGAAATGTAATAAAGACAACTTGCATTTTTCTATATGGAAGTTCAATAGTACATTACAACAATTTACTGTTTTGATTAGTTTCTAAAATCAAAATTAAGAATTATTACAATATTTTCATAATCTGGGAGTATTTGCAAATATAAATTAGCACCAGTTTAGACGTTAAGTTCCACAACATGTGAGTATAAACACACCTTTAGTGCCAATGTAACATTTCCTTTCATACTTTTTAAAATTCGATTCTTTAAGATATTTATTGTGACATTTCGGACAGGTATATTTAGTTGTTAAGCGTTCTTCTGTTTTTTTCAGCATTTTGGTTTCTTCTTCTACAATCAGCTTCTTTGTAAGAATTGCTGGTGTATGAGCTCCAATTCAAAATCCTCTGATAACAAGTCCGCTAACTCTTCAAGATCTATCTCAATAAAATCATCCACAACCATTTCAATTTTGTTATCAATATTTTCAAGCAAAAAAGAATAATCTTCTTGATTAACATAGAAGTTTTCTGTCATACTCATATTATGCATAGCTGCTCAGAAAATTATTTTTAAAAATATTTTATTGGATAGTCGAGACCATCTTTTTTCGAAAAAAATAAAAATACTCCCCGGTTTCGCAATTATCATCAATTGTTTTGCTATTGTTATCTAAACAATACCGTAACACGCATATCTTTTTTATGAAGCAATGCGTTGAACGTCCATCTAATAATAGGTCCTTGGTTAAACTAAAAAGTTAGTCGACTAATTTTAGTTAGACAAAAACTACCCTTAACTGCAAACCCCTAATTAAAACTAAACTAGTTTACCTTGGCAACTTGCCAGTGTTCCACTCCATCGATGATTAGATTGGCAAACACGCAGTGGTGAACCGATAAGTGAAAAACCATCATTACATTCAAAAGTACAGTCTCCCGTAGAGCCCTGCAAGCAACTTGCTAAACCGTTTGCTAACGGTGCACGGTGATTTAGTAATGGACATTTATCATGCGCATGCGTTATATTTTGCTCAAATGTTGGTAAACAACAATGTTCGCAAGTAAACAAAGAACAACTTATAAAATTGCCTAAACTTCAAATTAGATTTATTTGTAGATATTTCTAAAAAGTCCATAAGAAATGATATCAAAACAATACTTTAGGTATGGTATGTGTCATTAAAGCTATCATTTAAATAATTGTACAAATAAAATAGAAGTGGGACTAAAGTGAAACTTAGCTGTTTTTTAGGCGGAGTTTAACCTGTGCTTACATTATAGTCTATATTCTGAAGTTTTAAATTTTTTAGTGACTATCTTGATTTTTTTTGAAAATGTAAAAGTTTGTGAATCATTTAAAGCAAAAATCGAAAACCGGTTACTTTTTTTTGTGATAGTATAATGCTTTTAAAGATTGGTAAGTTTTCTTTTTATTTGAAAGGTTAAAAATACTGACAAAAATATTATGCAGGCTTTAATGCTGCCATTTATTTTCTTTAAATCATTTTGCAGTATTTTATCGGATTATTTTTAGTATCTACAATTTTTCTTTTTCTTGGCTGAGCTTTTTTTTGGTATTTTTTTACAGTTGGGTTGTTTTTTATGAAATGCTCATTCATTATGCTTTTTAATCTACGTAGTCCTTTCATATGGCAGTAGGTACTCTTCATGCGGTTGATTTCAGCATGAATACTTTCTCCACCTTGCTCTCCATAAGTACCTAGTCCTACTCCCCATTTTCTAATGAAAGGTAATGCATGGTATTCCAGCATATGAAGCTTGGGTGTGATTGAAGCGTTTGGCCAGTTTTCACGGAAGTACTTCATAAAATCTTTGATTTGATTTTCTGTAACCAATAATATATATATATATATATATATATATATATATATATATATATATATATATATATATATATATATATATATATATATATATATATATATATATAACACAATTATTTCAAAAAATATGACATATGACATACCAAGCTCCTGTTTGTTATCTTCATTGAACTGATTGCAGGAGTTAATAAGCTTGTGACATATTCCAAATTTAGAGAAGAGTACCTCAAAGTTTTTACAAATTTCAACAGTTTCTCTGTGTATATCAGTGTCATTAAACCCAAGTTCAACTACAAGGTTTGGTATGGAGTTGCAAAGTTCAAGGATACTTTTCTCCTAATTTAATATATAAAATAATTGTGAAATATGTATTATATGTAGTAACTGTTGTTAATTATGTATCTAGTTATGTCTAATAATGTTAGTATTAGCCATCTATTCCACTTACACACATACACACACACACACACACACACACACACACACACACACACACATATATACATATATTTATATTGTATTGTAAATTTAAATTTATGTAAACTTTGTTTTTAGTAAAGAGTAGATTTTATAAATTTAGGAAATATATATTAGATATTATTTTACCTTTAACATTTTGTGAACATGATTACCAACAAAACTTTTCCCGTGATATGCTTGTCTTTGTACTCCTAATGAGTTAAGTACGTTATCAAGTTTGTTTACAAGTGGCCCAAATGATTTCTTTATATGATTTGCTTCAAGGAGTATTTTCAGTTCTGAGATCTATGATTAAATATGTTTTTAAGATAAATTCAAAAAAATCTAATCAATAAAATGAAACTTAAATATTCCAATGTATAAAATTCTCAGCTGAGTCATTCCGGGTTTAATTACCAATCTAAATTAAATATTTTTAGTAGATAATAAAATTTAAAGTAGTTACCTGTTCTTTCTTTTTCTTACCAAAGTGCATCAGGTGAGGTTCAAATACTAATTTAATTTTTTCTTCGTTTTCAGGGTTAAAAAGTATTTGCATTTCAAGTGCTTCTGTTATAACACGAGTTTTATCTTCAAGTTCTTGAATACTTATTTGAAGTTGATTTATTTGGTGCTGGTGCTCTATATATGCATTAAATTCCTCACAGTCAAGCGTTCGGTTGGTTACTGCCATTCGACCTGCAATTTTTATGTCAATTGTGTGACAAGAGTCTTCTAACATGTTGAAAAACTTTAAGTATATACCAAGTGAGATATGTAAAGCAGGAACTCCTATCTAATAGTACAAGAGAGTTTATATTATAATTTACAATTGCATACACCACCATTTATATTTAGCCCACCAATAACTGTATAAGTCGTAAACAATATTGTATTACATTGTTTACGATTATTCATGTGAATTTGCGAATAATGCCTAATAAATAAAATCAAAATAATGTGAATAATGAATAAAAGCAAAGCACCTGATCAAGTGGCACATTGAACAACCGTTGGTCAATAACATTGTCGCATAACTTGGCAAACTTGGGATCTGCACCATGGTTGTTAAATTTTGCTAGAGATAAGTCCAGTGTCTTAAGTGATCGCATTTCAATGTTATCATTAATTGGATTTGACATTCCTTGACTTGTGATGTTGCAAAACAGGCATGAGTGTCTACCTAAAGTAATTGAACAAGTTTGTGTTAAGAAAACAAAATAAATCATGCTGCATTTATCTAGCCCAGATGAGTTTTTTTAAAGAAATCTGTATTAAGTATGTACTCACCAGTTGCACCAGTTATTCCATAAATTGCACACAAGAATTCATAATCACCGAATACAAATACGCGAATCTGTTTTTCTCTAAAATTGAACAGAATTAAATTATTATACATTTCTTTAAAAAGAAACTGTAATCTATCATAATCCTGACAATTGTGGTAAGAAATGAATAGTTGATGATTTTGTTTATGTCAAATATTGGTTGGATGTTTTTGAATAATTGAATTATCTTTTGTAATATGTTCTTACTTCCAAATCATTTTTTGCAACAAATCAATTTCTGATGTAAATCTTGCCAATGAAATTTTCAAATTTGTGCTATAATCCTTTGCCTCAAATATATTAAATATTGTTGTATTAGTTTTGGCATTAGGCTTTTCCACATTCGCTACTTGATAAAACATTTTGAATAAATCACCTCCATAGTCACCTCCTATTTTTATATGGATTTCATTGTCTTTAATCTTGTTGTATAATAAGAGGTTGTTGCTAAAATTAAAACAAGAAAAATTAGTTTTTGTTTTTATAGTATTGCATTTAATTTATTGTAGTATGTTAAAGTATTTTTTAAAAAAGATTTGTTTGTACCTATCTAGTCTATCTAGTACATTTATTATATGTCCTTGTAGATTTTTGATATATGCACATGGCAATTCCTTGATTTCATAAGAACCTTTTGAACCTTATTTTTCAACCATAAATGGAGCGTTTTTAACAATAAGATCATCACATAACCATTTCTTAGCCACATTTCTTTGTTTTGCATTAGAAGCACATATTACATTGTTGTTTTTCAACCACCTAAAATAATGTGTTTTTTTTTATTATCAATAACTATTAAAAGTATTGAATTTGTCTTTTCAAGATTTCTATATAATAATTGCAATCTTGTGTACCTAGATAATATTTTCATGTTGACATAAGTACTGTTCATGTTTGCTTTTAAACTGATCATTTCTTCAGCAGATATTCTGGCTTTGGAAATATTTGATTTGCTCAGAATATATTCTTTTTCATTTTCATTAAAAGATTTCAAAAGAGTAGCAGTTTGCTTGATTGTAGAACTGATGCTTTCTCCACATGTTTTGCTCATATTATGTTTTAGCTGTAATTGTCTTCTGCGAATTGTGCGTAAACATACATCTGAACTTTCTTTGTAGGCTATTGGTGTTGATGTAAAGCATAAGGGCTAAAATTTTGTGTAATTTAGTTAAAATGTTCAAAAAATCATACTATAGTTTCCTATTATAAAATTAAAAGCATTTTTGTTTTGTTATAGTAATTTTACAGTCTCTGTTTTTGTAAAGATAGTCTTACCCTTGGTCCATCTGTCGGAAATTCAATTACATTGGATGTTGTTTGAGACATTTTTTGTTTTATTACATGCAGAGCAGCATCTTCAATAATTCTTGGTATAATACTTGTTGAATCCAATGCAAATATATCTGAAAAGTTTATTTGTGAAGTTGATGACGATGATATTGATGTTGTTGAATTTGATATCGGAGTTGTCTGACAAGTTTTTTGATGACTCTTTCGTTCTGACAGTTGTGTGACTTTAAACAACCTACCACAACCTTGCTTGCATACTTCTTGCAAATTTTCTATCATTTCAATTACATTGGTTGATGAAATTAACCCATCACTTGGAATTGAAAAGGAACATTTAGGGCATTTTGTTTTTGATATTAGTTTGCCAATGATAAGTGGTAATAGACATGTTGAGCAGAATGAATGAAGACAGTTTTTTATAATAATCGGTTTATGCATAATGTCATTGCAAATAGTACACACACAAAGATGCACATGAGGGTTTAAGATGCAGTTAATATCTTGCAGTTTAAGATTAAATTTTGCTTGAGGTAAAAGTTTAGATTGTATGTTATTTATTTTATGTCTAGTCCAAATATTTTCACTATAACTAATACTTAAAGGTCTTCCACTTATCTTTTTCTTTTTTTTTTCTTCCTTTATTGGCTTTAAAGCAAACACATTCAGTTGCATGGCAATTTTCAGGCCAAGATCTTAATTTTAGTTCAGTGTTTGAACCTTTTTCAATATTTCTTAATATTGAAAAGCATCTATAACACATTTTTTGAGGATGCATATTTGGGTGGTCCTTATCGATTCGGATAAAAAAACAAAACTCTATTCTAAAAATATGTTTTGTTAAAAGAACACTATCATTATCTAGACTTTCTCCACATATTCTGCATAATTTTTTTAGTTTGGTTTCATGAGACTGTTTTTATTGCTAAAGTAGAAGATTTGATGTACAAAATTTTTAAACTTAAAAAAGTAACCGGACTCTGATTTCTTTTTTATTATAAAGTTTAAACCATCTTTTTTTTAAATATATATAGCTTTAAAGCATAAAAATTCTAATAAACGCTTAATTATTATGTTTTAGTAGTAAAGATGACCATAAAATAATTTCCGACTTTACTGCGTATTTTATCACATAAAAATTAATAAATTTGAGTATTTCAAATAAAATATGTTTTCCTTGGCCACACATTTTATCAGTTTATAAATTTATATTTGGTATATACATCTTCAAAGCAATGATATGACCTTTTTTATTAGGTTACGGTAAAAGACCATTGCAAAAAAAAAATCAAAATTTCGATGTTGTTGTTGTTTTTAAAGTAGCGCATGCGCATCATAAATGTCCGCAAATGTTTAAAATTAAACCACCGTGGGTGGTATGCTCTGGCATGGTAAAGCTACACAAAGACAATAAAGAGTGCATTAACATTATATTCGGAACATTGGAGGAGAGTATTATAACTAAAAGCAGGAAAATAACCGCGGCAATTAAAGAACGCAAAATGCCTAATCAACTTTGTTAATGTGTAATGTACAGTTGGCGACTAAAGATAGTCTCAAACTTAAGCTATACTGATAAATGTTTTTACATTGACACTGGGCTAGCGTTCCGTTCCATTTATGATTGGGTTGGCAAACACGCTCAGAAGATCCAACTAATGAATAGCCATCATTACATTTAAAAGTACAGCTGTCTCCAGTAGAGCCCTGCAAGCAACTTGCCACACTATTTGTTAAAACAGGAATACTCTCACATGGCACAGCTAAAACGAACAGCATAAAAAGTTAACTCAGTAACTTATATTTTTGAAATTATCTACCAGAACATTTTACACAAAATGCTTGTAAGTTGCAAACCATATTAGTATTAAGCCAGATAAACAAGATATCATTTTTGCATTGTTTCTTGCGCGCCATATCTCTAAATTGAAGCTGTTTTGCCCACTTTTGATCGATCGAGCAGTTTTCTGGATGCATAACGATTTCACTCTCTATATATTATATATCTATATGCTTTAACTACGAGTTATCCGTATAATAACTTTTTTTCGCAGTTTATCATACATTTGTATTTTGAATATGAATTAGATATGTATATTTACCAAAATATGTTTTTTGGTATGTTTATTTTAATTTTGATGTATCTGTCTTCAGAAATTTTTATACATATTTGTAAAACTTTTATAATTTATTTGTGCTACGAATACACTGTGTCACGAAATGACTATTAATTCGAACCTCTTGTCCCGAGAAAACCCTTTGGAGGTTTGAGAGTACACGTGTGTAGAATTACACTAGAGTTGGTTTTGAAATCTTTTATCATTGTCCGAGAAAGAAAAATCAGTTTAAAGTTTCTAATTTTATGCTTATTTAATAAGGTCAATAAACTAAGAGTTTTTTTTTCTTTCTCAAAAAAACTGTCTATTTTGGTTATTTGTTTTACAAATAGTACAAACAAAATATTTTAACAAAAAAATAATTAACTAAAAAATTCCGGCAAAAACCTGCAAACAGTTTAGAAACCGTTTTAAAAGAACAAGGTGTGCGTCATTTTTCAAAATGCCTAACCAAGCAAAAACTCATGAAGACAACAGGAAAACTGTCTGTTTTCTCTGTATGAACAAAGCTAACAGGCAGCTGACTGATTTTATGATTAAACGCAGTCAAGAAATTTTGGGCCAAAGAATCAACTTTGAAGACCAAAGAGTACCAATTGGAATCTGTGAAAACTGTCGAGTAAGTCTCAGAAGAAAAGGTGAAGGAAGAGATTTCCAACTTCCTTCCTTGCCAGACTATCAAAACATAAAGATCCGTCCTGCAACAAGAGAATCAGCATGTGATTGCTTGATTTGTAGTGTGGGAAAAGCAAAATTCAGAAGCCCTCAGATAAGTGGAGCAACAAACACTGCCAGTCAGCTTATAGAACAGCCAATTGTTGAGAAAAGATGTTCAGCATGCTTTTCATTGATAGGAAGAGGCATCCCTCATGTCTGTACTAAAGCAATGTTACGACAGAACTTACTCGAAGTTGCAGAAAAGGACAAAAAAGCAGCAGAAAGAGTGGCTGTTTCTGTAATTGCCAACAAAGTTCCTTCCCCCCATGGCACTGTCCGTCTCAATCAAGGAGTAGGAAGACCCTTTCCAGTAACTCCAGGTAAAAACTGTACTTTTTAAACAAAAAAAACTTTTGTCAAAGGGCATAGCAATAAAATATACACTATGAATTTCGGAAATGATACAATGGTAACTTTCTGTGATTTTTTGCAGGTCCATCGCGACAAAGAGAATTATTTCCTTCATCTACACCCACCTTGACTGCACAACATCTAGTACAAGTTCAAAACCAGATTGGTCTTTCAAATAGAGGAATGAATATGCTTGCTTCAACTCTAAACAAAGTAGTTCCACAGCGTGTTGTGGAGAAAAATTTCAGAGAAAAGTTTGAATCTCTTGGAAAGCAACTTTCTGACCTCTTTGTCACCTCAGAAATTACTGATACATCCAAAAGCACTAGCCAAGAGTCTAAACATTTATTGGTGTACTGCAATGAAATGGAGTCATTAAGAAACACTGTTGCTGAAGTCAGAGGCCCTCAGTCAGACCAGCTTATTAAGGTGGGGATAGATGGTGGAGGCGGGTTCGTGAAAGTTTCTTTTGGTATTATGAGCTTAGAAACACCAGATACATTTCCTCCATCAAAGAAACCTCTCTTTAAAAATTTCAAAGACTCAGGAGTGAAGCGTCAACTTTTGGTGGCCATTGCAGAAAATGTCTCTGAAAACTATGACAATGTCAAACAAATCCTGGATAAACAGTGTTTAGAGAGAATGTCTTTTGTGTTGCCATGCGACATGAAGCTTGCTAACATAATTTGTGGCTTGCAATCTCACTCTAGTGCACACCCTTGCACCTGGTGTGACATTGAGTCAAAGAATATTCATCACAGTGGTGAGCTTCGAACATTTGGCTCCATTCGTTCTGATTTTGAAGGCTTCCAAGCAGCCGGTGCCCAAACAAAAAAGGCAAGGGACTTTCAAAATGTTGTTCACCAGCCAATAATAAGACTTTCTGATGATACTCTTGTCCTAGATTTTATTCCTCCTATGGAACTTCACCTTCTCATTGGTATTGTGAACCACCTCTTTAAGAACCTCTGTCAGGTTTGGCAAAATGCAGATGAGTGGCCAAAGATGATCAACATTCAACAACAACCTTTTCATGGAGGACAATTTGCTGCCAATGAGTGTAGAAAGCTTTTGAGAAATGTTGACTCACTTCAACAACTTGCAGAGAAGCATGCTTGCTTTTTGGCATTTCCATTTATTGAAACCCTCAGAAAATTTGATGCTGTTGTTCATGCCTGCTTTGGGAATACACTCCAACAGAACTACTGTGAGCTTATTGAAGAGTTTAAAGCTTCCTATCTCAACCTTCCAAACACAAGTGTTACCCCCAAAGCACATGCTGTTTTCTTCCATGTGACACAGTTTATTGATCGCCACAACCACTCTCTGGGCATCTTTTCTGAGCAAGCCACAGAGTCACTTCACCACAACTTCAGTCTTCATCGGCAACGTTTCAAGAGGCCAGCCATCCATCGGGATTATCCCAGGAATCTTCGAAACTGTTTGATCGAGTGTAACAGTAAACATTTATTTTGATTTCTATTTGTGGAAGAGACATTTACAGTTATTAATTACATATGCTATGTTAGAGTTTAATAAAGGCTTGCTTCTTAATCAATTGAGTAGAATAATTTTGTATAAGTATCTAAAATTATCAATGTTTTTCACAGCTTGAATTTGAAAGCTGAAAGTAGAAAACTGTTTGTCTTTCAAGAATAGTTTGTATGTATTTTTTTTGGTTTTGCTTTGTTTAGAGTTGCAAACACTTTATATGTTGAAGAAATTTATGTTATAATAGAGAACAAGATTTTTTTAAAGAAATTATTTTTTTGTAAAATTTTTATTCTGAGCAATAAAATTAAAAACTTTAAACTGATTTTTCTTTCTCGGACGATGATGAAAGATTTCAAAACCAACTCTAGTGTTATTTTACACATGTGTACTCTCAAACCTTTAAAGGGTTTTCTCGGGACAAGAGGTTCGAATTAAAAGTCATTTCGTGACACTGTGAATTTAGTTTAAAGTAGGCGGAAATTTACTGGAAAAAATAATAAATAGTAATCATTAATCTTTGTCTTCTTTAATTTTCAACTGTTATTACTTTTCAAATATGTTTGACTCCGGTTATTATTAATACCTCGTAGGAAGAGGATTTGGAAGGGGTAATAGCCTCTCCCCCCATATATATTTAAAAGAGGGTCAATTTCCCTTCCCCTTCAAGTTGCCCTTTCCCTTCCCCTTCAATTTGCCAAACCTGGCTGTTTTAGTCACTCCCCCTCAAACTGATATGACCATCCTACGTGAATAGTAATAAATCATATAACTATAATAATAACAAATTAGGGAGAAGATAAATTAATTTTTCGTGAAGATAAAAAAGATCCATTTATCTCCAGCAACACCATTTAAAAAAACTTAGAGTTAAATGTAACTGCACAAACAATTAGAGGACGTTTAGTTAAAGCTAATTTGTTTTTCAAGATCACCTAGAGGTGTGCCTTTATTGAAAAAACGACATATAAAAGCTAGAAAAATGTTTTGTCATAAATATTCTGCATGGACAAATAAGAATTGGGGCATAGTTTTTTAGACAGATGAATCTAAATTTAATATCTTTGGATCAGATGGTAACCAGCTTGTCCGCAGAACACAAAATAAAGAGTTTGACCCACATTACACTAAAAAAACACTTAAATTTGGTGATGGAAGCATTATGGTGTGGGGATGTTTCTCGTCATCTGGTATTGGTCCTATCTATTTAATAACAGACACTATGATAGCTGATGTTTATACTAATACCCTTGAAGAAATAATGCTTCCTTATGCTGGGGATAACCTGCCGTTGCTCTGGATATTTCAACAAGTTAACGATCCAAAACATCCACAAAAAGATGGTTCCAAAATAATGGTATAAAACAATTGGATTGAACAGTAAAATCACCAGGTTTAAATCCAATAGAAAATTTATGGAAAATTGTAAAGGATAAGGTTGCAAAACAAAAGCCTCGGAACAAAAGGGATCTGTGGAAAGCTGTGAAAACATCATAGTACGGTATTCCATTATCAAGATGCGTTAAATTGGTCAACAGCATGACCAAAAGACTAATCGAAGTTAAAAAAAAAAGAAGGACATGCATCAAAATATTAGACAATTTTGGTAAATATTAAATATATAAGTGTTTCATAAACCTTTTTCAAAAAAAGAAAAGCTTGTTTTTGTCTCTAACTGCTTTTAATTTCTTTTGTTAAATATTTACTTTATAAACATTGAATTTTCTTGACTTTTTTAAATAAACGATCAAATAACCATTTCTGTATTTATTATTTTTTCCAGTAAATTTCCGCCTAATTTAAACAAAATTGTTGGTAACATGAGAAAAATTGAAAAACATTTTATAATTTTTTTAAAAATATGGTTTTTAAGAATAAAGTTTATAAAAACATAAAAAATTAATATCAGTTAACATTAATTGCTGTGAATAAAAAGCATTTTTCGAAATGTTTAGATAGTGTATTTATTATTTTTTCCACCTATATATATATATATATATATATATATATATATATATATATATATATATATATATATATATATATATATATATATATATATATAGAAGATACAGCAAAGGATGACAACTTTGTTGGTACTTAAAGTTTCATACCGGCGTGCCGGCAATCATCAGCCAAAATACATAATGAAAAAAACGTTACAAAAAGAGAACATTAAAGAAAAACGAAAAAACCGTTAAAAATGTCGTTAAAAAAGAATTGTTCTTATTAATGGCTTCAAATTAGTCTTTACTGTCAAATGACGCAAGCATGTGTTTATTCATATGCCTACACTTACTAACCAGCTCTTGCTTTTTATTTAATAAATTTGCGCCTCTATAGATGGCAATTTCAGTTTTTTCATTTAAACATAGAGCGCATCTTCTTGTGCTTGGTTGATAAGGTTGGCATTTCGACGAGGAATTCGACGCTTACAATGACACATGCAGACAAGTCATCTAATTTGTACAGATTAAAGAAAGATGAGTACAAAAAGCTGATAACTAACTCCATTACAACAAGTTATAAAAAGGTTAATAATAATATTAAAAACATAATAAATGCCGAAGGTAAGGAAATCATGGCAGGCACAACCGAATTAAACAAGATGCATATCAATGGTGAAACTAGCGCTTTTATAACACTTAAAGATCACAAAGAGAATTTTGTAAATAACCCTAGCGTACGGTTAATAAATCCTGCAAAAAACGAGTTGGGAAAAATAAGCAAATTTATTTTAGACAAAATAAACAATACTATAAGGGGCACGTTGAATCTAAATCAATGGAAAAACACGCAGAACGTAATAGATTGGTTTAAAAGCATTCCGAATAAGAAGCTACAGAAATTCGTCGTTTTTGATATTAACGATTTTTATCCAATAATTAGTGAAGAACTGTTGAGAATAGTGATGTCCTTTGCTGAGAAATTCGTTTGTATTACAGCTGAAGAAAAAAGAATAGTATACCACTCTAGAAAATCTCTTCTGTTTCATAGAAATGAGACATGGATGAAAAAAGGATGCGGTTTATTTGATGTAACAATGGGGGCATTTGACGGGGCTGAAGTTTGCGAATTAGTGGGGCTATTTCTGTTAGATAAGCTATCATCCGTTTATAATAAAAATTTTATAGGTATTTACAGAGACGATGGTTTGGCGGTTTTTGAAAATCTAAGTGGCCCAGAATTGGAAAAAGTCAAGAAAACAATCACAAAAATGTTTAAAGAATATGGATTAAACATTACCATTAAATGCAATCTTAAAATCGTTAACTACCTAGATATTACTTTGAACTTAAACGATTCTACTTACCAACCCTATAGCAAGCCAGGGAATCAAATAAACTATATTCATAAGGAATCAAACCATCCTCCGAATATTATTAAGCAAATACCCATTTCATTGGAACGCAGATTATCAAGACTCATCCAGTGAAAAAATATTCGGCAAAGCTATTAAGTGTTATGAGGAGGCATTAAATAAAGCAGGATATAGTCATAAATTAAAATATAACAATACTCCTAATAATAATACCAGAAAGAAGTATAATCGAAAGCGTAACATTATATGGTTCAACCCACCATTTAGCAAAAATGTGATCACAAAAGTTGGCAAATCATTTCTTAATTTGGTAGACAAACATTTTCCATCTAAGCATATTTTGAACAAAATATTCAATAGAAACACTTTGAAAGTCAGTTACAGCTGCATGCCGAATTTAAAATCTATAATAAACTGGCATAACCAAAAAATCATCGAAGATATTGAAGATCAAAATAAGAAATCCTGCAATTGTATCAACAGGTTGCATTGTCCACTAAATCAACTTTGCCTAACAGAAAACATGCTTTACAAAGCTGTTATTTCTTCAGACCTTCCAAACTATTTAGATAAAATATATATTGGCATAAGTGAACCGCCTTTTAAATTACGTTATGCAAACCACATTAAGTCGTTCAATACTGTAAAATACAAAAACGACACCGAACTATCCAAGGAAGTGTGGCGCATAAAAGAAAAAAACGGAAAACCTTTTATTAAATGGAGTATAATCAGGAAATGCCAACCTTATCAACCAAGCACAAGAAGATGCGCTCTATGTTTAAATGAAAAAACTGAAATTGCCATCTATAGAGGCGCAAATTTATTAAATAAAAAGCAAGAGCTGGTTAGTAAGTGTAGGCATATGAATAAACACATGCTTGCGTCATTTGACAGTAAAGACTAATTTGAAGCCATTAATAAGAACAATTCTTTTTTAACGACATTTTTAACGGTTTTTTCGTTTTTCTTTAATGTTCTCTTTTTGTAACGTTTTTTTCATTATGTATTTTGGCTGATGATTGCCGGCACGCCGGTATGAAACTTTAAGTACCAACAAAGTTGTCATCCTTTGCTGTATCTTCTATGTAATTGCTCTTGCCAGCAGGCTATTGAGCACTCTCGAGTGAAGAAGTCTTTTACTAATCATAAATATATATATATATATATATATATATATATATATATATATATATATATATATATATATATATATATATATATATATATATATATATATATATATATATATATATATATATAGACGAGTTGCGTGATGACGCGTTTTGTTTTTTCTCCAGTCCAACGCGGTTTCCGCAGTAAACAAAAAAAAAATTAACAACCGCATAACAAGAGTTTCATTCTGCTAATATAAAATTTTAATTTAGTATGTTTCATATATTATCTAGTGTAATAATTTATTATACTAAAATGAATTTTATATATATTATTTCAATAGCTTAAAAAATTTATAATGTGGAATAAATCAAAATATTTTCTAACTCTTAACAATGAAGAGCAAGTAATATACGAAGAAAAAATTAACTCTTGGAAACGGATCGTTCTTGCCAGATCCATTATCAATAGATTACTGGCAAAACAATTTGACCCTGCTTCCTAATATATCATTTGGTGATATATTACGGAGCAGTATATATTAGGGAGCAGTTTTTGTTATATTCAATACCAAATGCCCCTTCCAAGAGATCAGCATTCGATTTAATTGGATTGATTTGAAATAAAAAAGATGGACGTTTTTACTAAAAATAATAAATAACTTTTTTAGTTAAGTTATTTACATATTATAAATAAAATTGAGATGTAATTAGTTTATAAAAATAATCTAGAGATTTTTAATTTTAATGTTATAAGTTATTAAAAATAAACTAGAGATGTTCAAAGTTTGTTTTAATGAACATATATAGACGGGTTGCGTGATAACGCGTTATGTTTTTTTTCCCCAGTCCCAAGCGGTTTCGGCATTATAGAAAATAAACATAAACAACCGCATAAGTAGAGTTTCATTCTCCTAATATAAAATTTTAATTTAGTATGTTTTATATATTATCTGGTTTAATAATTTATTATACTATAATAAATTTTATATATATTATTTAAATAGCTTCAAAAAACATTTATTATGTGGAAGAAATCAAAATATTTTCTTACTCTTAACAATGAAGAGCATGTAAAATACGAAGAAAAATTAACTCTTGGAAACTGATCGGTCTTGCGAGATCCATTATCAATTGATGACTGGCAAAACAATGTGACACTGCTCCCTAATATATCACATGGTGATATACAACTCTACCTTATTGACACACCTAGTCGATTCACCAGAGAGAATATAGGAGCATATAAGTCTTTAGAAGCATACAACTTCTTTGTTTTTGGGCATCTTCATGATATTTTTTATCATAAAACCAAAAACACTGACTACTGTTACTTGAAAACTAAGGTAAGTATTAAAGAAATTATTTAGTAACTATTTACATTTTCTTAAATTATGGTTGTTCATAGGATCTGCCAAGTATGCGGCAAGGACAAAGACACGAAGACTACATCGTTTGGGTTGCACTGCATAAAAAGGGCTGGATTTTAACTGGTAATTGCTCCTGTATGGCCGGACTTGGACCAGCCTGTAGCCATCTTGCTGCTCTATTGTTCAAATTAGCAGCTTGTGTTCAACTGGAACTAAATGAGGAAACAGCATGCACAAGTAAACTGTGAAATTGGAACAAATCAAGAACTAAGGCTGAACCAGTCCCATTGAAGTATATGAACCTCAAGCGGCCAAAATATAATGCAAAAGTGCCATGTATAGAGCCACCTGCTAATTACATGCTTAAAGGATTCATAACATACCACGGTGGCCCGATTTCACAAGAAGATAAAAAAGATTTAGAATCTCTTTTTAAGATTTCACAAAAAGCAGCTATGTTTACATGTATAAGCTGGTTATCAAGCACTAGTTATAATAGTGAAACAGATTCAGCTGATGAAGATGACCGCGCAAATTTGCCAGAGCCCTTAACCTATTTATACGATCCATCAATTGTTAATAACTCTTTAGATGAAGTTAAAAATATTTCAAAACAGCGTTTTAGTGAGTATAAAAAGTTTAGTTATCAAAAACAATTTAAAGAACTTGCTATGGTTACTATGACACAAAGTAATGATAAAACTTGACACTTACATAGAGCAGGTCGTATTACAGCTTTAATATCAAAACAAGCATTTTTCACTGATATTGAAAACCCATCATTAAATTACGGTAAAAAAAAAAGAGGAACACGCAGATTTTTGCTTTACTGGTGCTGGATGGTACGTTAATATTGAAAACCCATTTTTTAGAAACAAGTCCTGATGGCTTTGTTAAATGTAAATACCATGGCGCTGGAGTTTTAGAAATTAAATGCCTACCTAAATTTAGGAATGGTCTTGATGGATGGAAAGAGGAAAAAGGAAGTCCAATTGATATTTATGGTAACATATTAAAAGAACATAAATATTGCTATCAAATGCAGCATGAGATGTATGTAACAGGTAGAACTTTTTGTGACTTTTTGTATGGAGTAATGGACTTAAAAAAGGAGATACATTTTTATTGAGAATCAAAAGAAATGACAATTTTTGTAAAACGTTACTGGAAAAATTGAATAGTGTTTTCTTAGAAGTGATACTTCCAGAACTAATATGCAGAAAGAAAGACCCAAAAAATGAGTTAGAAGAGAAAAAATACTGTCTTTGCAAGAAACCAAGTTTTTATCCAATGATTGAATGTGATACTCCAAACTGTAAAATTGAATGGTACCACTACTCGTGTTTCAGTATAAAACATGCACCCAAAAAATCATGGATTTGCCCAACTTGCAAGGATACAAAACAAGAATCAAAAATAAAAATAAAATAAACTTTTTTCCAGTTTTTCAGTTAAACAACAACACTATTACTCATATTTACAAGTCCACAAATAGTAAAAACTATGTTATCTAATAAATCAACTTGTCTTATAGGTAATTTAACATTCAAAATGTCAAATTTTTTCAAGCGTCCGATAAGTCGCTCTATGTGAATTCTTACATTAGCAAGTTGCCTAAGTTTATCTACTTTTTTAGCAGAGAGTTGACTTCTTCCTTTTGTGAAAGCTGGTACTTTTGATATTGGACCTTTTGTTGCGACTTCTTGTTCAATTCAAAAGCCTCAGTCTTTTAGAATAAGATCACCAGTTTTAAGCATGTTGAGAAAACCTGACTGTATTGCAATCTGTTTATCTGAAACACGGCCACCCCAGCCTTCAGAATGGAAACTTAAAGAAACTGTTGGGAACATTTAAGATATTTAATTGTATTACTATTTTTATACGATGACCAAGACTGACCCCTAGAGTTTAGTCCTAGGGATCTTTGTATAAATATTTCAAAGGAGTCAATAATTGAAATACAACTTCTGAAATTATAAAAATAACGAGGTAAAACTTAGACTTAAAAGTCTAGGTGCTATAACAACAATCCAACATCTAAATATTTTTGATGCCAAGCCATAATTTCATGAAAACCTAAAAGCAAGATCTTTTACAAATAATCCTCTACGTAGTCGCATTAAAACCAACAATAAATGGTCTTCTGAGAATATTTTTTTTGAAAAGCTTTTAACTTGGTTTTTAATACTTTCAAATAGCCACATAAAGTTTTTTGCACTTTACCGGTGTAAAATCGAACTTTTGCATTGTTTTTTGAAATATTTTTGTATGAAAACTTGTGTGACTCCAATTTTTTAATATTATCACGCCAAACTGATATAGCTCCAAATTTCTTTCTATAAGTTCTTTTCGTAGGCTTTCAAACTGATTACACTCAATCTGTGTACCTAAAGATAAATGCTAATAGCCATAATTTGCGTTTCTCGACTTGTTTTTTTATCTGGTATTCTGTAGAAGCTTCTTTTGATATCATTATAATTTATTCTAACATTACTGCAACCAACAGCACAACAATTATCTGGCATATTTCTTAGTTTGTTGCAGTTTAAATACCTTTAGTTTGTGTGTGAAATACGATTCTTTGTTTTTTCTATACTGCCAACAAAATACGCATGCGCAAAATAATGTAAACATTTAAACCCGTGTATATCGACCAAATGTTAGCAATAAAACTAAAAAACTTTTTTATATATATATATATATATATATATATATATATATATATATATATATATATATATATATATATATATATATATATATATATATATATATATATATATATATATATATATATATATATATATATATATATATATATATATATATATATATATATATATATATCACGCCTGCCCGGAGAGCCTCAAAACAAGAAAGTCATGCTCAAAAAATAAAACCAATTGGGTTTAAAAGCCCATACATCCATGTTTCAAAAAATAAAAAAATTGAAATCATCTGCCTCCGTCCAAGGAAAAAAAATGACTTTGATTTTTTGGATTTTTTTGTTCCTTGCTTCATTGCCCGGAGAGCCTCAAGCCACAAAAGACACACTCAAAAGTAAGAAATAAATAATAAATCTGATATTACTATTATTGATATGCATTGTCTATACATAGAGGCTTTAAAAATAAAAAATTAAGCCATCAGTCAGTTTGTTGGAAATTATTGTTACTTTGAACTTGTCAGTCTTTTTGACCTTACTTTTAATGGAAAAGATTTTTTTGATCACCATTTTTTCTTTGAATTTGAATCATTTTTAAACTTAAAACACTGTCGCAAAATAATAAAAACTATTAAAGTAGTGACTATAATTTAACTTTGGCAAAGGCTGTTTCAAAATTCTAAATATTATAGGTTTTATTTTCTGTGGGTTTCTTTTACAAATTACAAATATACAAAGGTTAAACAAATAAATATTTAAAAAGATTTAAATTCATAAATAAATTTTTGAATCAGTTTATATAAATCCGTATAAATAAGATTTTTTTTTTGTCACAAATACTTATTCTAAAGTAGCAAGGTTTCAAAATTCATTAAAGATGCAACAGGTATATTTTACCTAAATGTGCTTGCTATTGCATTCAACCTCACATCTTTCAAGCCAATTTCTATATTGTGGATGTAATTTTGAATGTTTGAATCTTTGCCACTGGACAGAAAAATCGTGATGAAGAGCTTCTAAAGATTGTTCACTGAAAGGACAAAGGAATTTTTTCTTCATTCTGATAAAATCATCAATCTGAAAAAAAAACGATGTGCACTTTTGGGGTTACACTTACAAATCCTAGACTTAAAAAAGATGTCCGAAATTCTTCGATTTTTTTTTTTCATATTCCTTGTCAAGGACGTTTCCAAAGCAGGCTCTAACAACAGTACTGAATTTTTTGAATGCATCAATTATGGCCAAAACTGATGAATCTAGGTTCTCAAAGAGCTGATCTATCACTTCAATATTTTTAAGGTGTTTTTGGCAATCATTGCCAGCAAATTGTCTGCCATGATATAGTTGGATTATGATGTTGAGTCATTTTGGCCACTTCTGGCAATGTTTCTGGCAATGTTTCTGGCAATGTTTCTGCTTCTGGCAATGTTTCTTTTAATGCTTTGAACAAGTGATTTACTATCCCAATAAGCAGATGAAGTTCCATTGGGGGAATTAGTTTGAAAATGAATTTGCTTGGATCAGCTTTTAGAAGCGGTTTATGGACAACATTGTTGAAAAACTTTGCCCTACTAATGTCACCACCTTTTTAAAGAAAGTCTGTGTAACAATTTTGAAGATCAGACAGCGTCCTGAGTACACCTTTTTCAGCTAAGTTCTTTGCTTCACCATCACAGTATAGGCATGGATGTGAGCTAGAGTGACATTGCAAACCACATAAAATGTTAGCAACTTTCAAGTCGCAAGAGACTACAAAGTCTACATTTCCAGGTTGAACAAGCTCAATAAAGTTTTTGATGTTGCTGTAATTCTCATGTAGATCCTCTGTAACTGCAATTAGAAATTGCTTTTTAACTCCACTGTCTTTTATAGCTCGAGAGTTGAAAATTTTTTTTTGAAGGTGGACTGCTCGAATCATCTTCATCATTCATTCTTTCAAGACTTACTGTAAGCTTTAGGAAGCCTCGACCTCCATCAATCCCAACTTTTATGAGATGACCTGCTTGAAGTTGTCTCTTAAGTGAAATTTCTGCTAGAAAGTCAGAGAGATTTTTGCAGTGAACAGCTGTGTACTCTTTGTGTGAGATTTTTTTGCCTGATGATGCATTTGTCGTTTTTGTAAAAAAAAATTTGCAAGTTGCAACCCTGCGTCATGAAAATTTTCTCGATAGTTTGGCTCAAAAAAAGGCAACTTGGAAAGAAAATTTAGTGTTGTTGCAAGTTTTTTTACTCCGATATTAGACATGCCTGTAGCTTGCTGAGTTTGCACCTGGTCTTGGGCACTTTACTTATACTTTTCTGCATTTATTGATTTTGAACATGATGCTCCTAGGGACAAATTTTAAAAAACGCTGTTATAAATTGTAATCTTAGAAGAGACTAAATGGGACCATTAAAAACAGGAAAGATACAAAATTTAAGTTACCGAGCGTAACAGGTAATGGATGACCTCCTCAATCACTGACAACCTGATTGTCCCACCTGGTGATGATTCTTGACCTTTGATAGTTGCAGAGGCTACCTGTTCAAAAACTTTTTTGTTTTCTGTTGAAATTTCTCTAAGGTTTAAATTCAAAGAAGTAGAGTTGCATTTAGCCTTTCCCAAGTGATGACAAACAATATGAAAATCTTTTCAGGGGATTTTTGGGATTTGAAGTAGTAGAATTATCCAAAGGAGGTTTTTCAGTCAGCTTCAGCTTACCAATTTGGCAAAATTGGCAGTTACAATTTGAGCCTCTTGTCACAGTCTTGAGATTGATAGTTTGAAAATTGTAAAGAGTAGGCAGCTTCACAAATACTCCTCTTTCAACCCTTTTAAGTTGATTTCTACACGTTCCACACATTCCAGTTGAAACTCTAAAGTCCAAAATGTCAATGGCTGTTGAAAAAATATTTTTGAATCTCTCAAAGGCTACACCAAAAATTGGTGAATTGCACTTTTTCATACATACAAAACACACTGTTTTTTACACTCTTCGTGAGATATGGCACTATTGGGCATTCTGAAAGAGTCCAAGTAAAGTTAAAATTACAAAAAGTACTTGCTTGTGTTTTCATTTGATTAAGCACTTATTTTATTGTCAGCAACTAATAAAATAAATCATGTTTTTATAGCTTCCTTATTTCACTATTGAATGACATATATATGTAACATTAAGTACTAAGAAATAAAATGGACCTAGCTATTCAAAAAATGTGGGCTTAAAAAAATTTTTAAAACACTTCACTTTTAAAAGAAAGCGAATTAGCAGGTAAAGATACCCCTAGGGTTATGCAATTTAAAATGGATTAACAATGAAAACATTCTAGTTTCATTTTGTTTATTTTATATGGTTATTTTTTATCAAATTTCATTTTTTCTAGTGATTATCTATCAAATTTTATAGTTATTCATAAATAAGTATCATCTTTTCTTCCTTATTTCTTTAGGAAAGGAGCCAATAACATGAGAAAATTCAAAGTCATTTATTTTCCTTGGACGCAGGCAGATGATTTCAATTTTTTTATTTTTTGAAACATGGATATATGGGCTACCAAACACAATTAGTTTTATTTTTTGAGCATGACTTTAATGTTTTGAGGCTCTCCGGACAGGTGTGATATATATATATATATATATATATATATATATATATATATATATATATATATATATATATATATATATATATATATATATATATATCGGTGTGATATATATATATATATATATATATATATATATATTTATATATAAATTATGTATATATAAATACATATATATACATATATATATATATATAACAGTTTTCTAGTTTTATTGCTAACATTTGGTCGATATATATGTTCATTAAAATAAACATTTAACATCTCTAGTTTTTTTTTAATAACTTATAACATTAAAATTAAAAATCTCTAGATTTTTTTAATAAACTTATTACATCTCTAGTTTACTTTTAATATGTAAATAACTTAACTAAAAAAGTTAGTTATTTATTATTGTTAGTAAAAACGACCATCTTTTTTATTTCAAATCAATCCAATTAAATGGAATGCTGATCTCTTGGAAGGGGCGTTTGATATTGAATACAACAAACAAAACCCTAATATACATATAACTAGTTGTTGCCCCATAAAATACAGGTCCGGTAGATCTAATCAGTAAAATCATATGTTATATGCACTGTATAAATACCCTTGTTTCACTGCTGGTAGCTTAAACAGTAACTTAAAAAAAAGCTAAGGCCTAAATATTTGAACTCCAGGGACAATTGTATTTAACATACATTGATGTATAATAAGTTATGGGTGTGCCGACACCATGTCAGAGGTAAAAACAGAAAAAAAATATACATATAATGATCGCATGCCTATTTGTATGTATAGGTTTATCAATTTAGTTAAAAAACCCTCTAATCTGCTAATTAACTCCGCCTTGTTGCCACTAGTACTTTTACTGCGTAGTCTTAATTCATCCTTTAATTGTTTTAAAGAAAGTTCTCTTGGAATAATATCGATAATTTGATTTTGTGCGTGTGATATTAAGTGTTGTAAGAGTTTGTTATTGTCAACAAGTCGTTCAATGCAAACTTGACATTGGTATGATTTTAAAATAGTTAAAAACGTTGGTATGGTTTTAAAATAGATAAAATGTCTTCAGTTAATTCATCTTTTTCGACACATTGCATCAATGGAACTGCAAGTATGCAATAATCACAAAGTTGCTCTGTTACAAGTTGTCGTGAACAATGGCATATTGATTTACTATCTAAGTTAGCTGGTACTCTTGATTTCTAGTGTGAGTGATAAGATATGTTCATAGGAAAATGATAAGGAACATAAAAGTTTCTCACACAACTAGATCTCATCAGCTAATGCCATTTATCTTGTTCGTCACAAGATCGATTACTGTTATTTTTCAGTCGCTGCTTTAAAATTTAATGTTTTGATTCTTTTCACTCCATCGATAAAACTCCATAACCAACATATTTTGTATATATATCGATTGCATGATATGGTACAACATATGCTATTGTCCATACAGTACTTTGGCAGCTTTCCGGAAAAAACAATGAAAACAAATTAAAATACCTGCTGCAATACTTAGCAACATCTGCTGAATAGGTTTCTGATGTAATATTATACTTGTTAATCAAAACCCCAGCAAAGACTCACATACTTTAGCTAATGCAACTCTTTTAAGTTTTTGAATATTGCTTTCGCCGGGAATATGTAAAATGTCAACAAGGCGAAAACTATATTGGGCTAAAGAAACCACTTGAGCTCCTATTAGCCTTGTTTCTAATTTGTTCATTCGTTTACTTTCATTTTGATAATGTTCTCTAATATTCTTTGCTAGAAATATTCTTTCGCCGGGAATCTGTAAAATGTCAACAAGGCGAAAACTATATTGGGCTAAAGAAACCACTTGAGCTCCTATTAGCCTTGTTTCTAATTTGTTCATTCGTTTACTTTCATTTTGATAATGTTCTCTAATATTCTTTGCTAGAAATATTCTTTCGCCGGGAATCTGTAAAATGTCAACAAGGCGAAAACTATATTGGGCTAAAGAAACCACTTGAGCTCCTATTAGCCTTGTTTCTAATTTGTTCATTCGTTTACTTTCATTTTGATAATGTTCTCTAATATTCTTTGCTAGAAATATTCTTTCGCCGGGAATCTGTAAAATGTCAACAAGGCGAAAACTATATTGGGCTAAAGAAACCACTTGAGCTCCTATTAGCCTTGTTTCTAATTTGTTCATTCGTTTACTTTCATTTTGATAATGTTCTATAATATTCTTTGCCAGAAACTTTAAACCGCACCCTGACTAATCTGCTTCTTTTGGAGGGTTACTTAAGGTACTTATAAATTGCTCAAAAACTCCACGACGCACTTATTCTTTGTAAATTAAGTTAAGAACATGTTGCCAATTATTTATCTCTAAATGAAGTGGTTCTGGACTAATGGAGTCAGCAAATTTCCCAATACGTGGTTCCCCAAGTTATCGAATTCCGTTTTCTGCCATAAAATTTAACTTTTCATTGTCTTTTACTGATTCTGAAACAATTGCATTTTGTGTGTTCTCAAACTCCTTTAGCATCGTTAATTTCTTAATTCGTATTCCATGGTAGGTACCTGCCATGTGGCCTCGGCACCTCCAATGGTTTTATTACGTTGGGTTAATTCACTCTTATGCATGTTTGCAAAAGATGAAGGATATGTTGCACTTGTAGGTAACACATTTGCAGCGAAACACAACCATGAAATATCAGCCGATGGCACAAATTCAAAACTTGTTTTAATGTTGTTGATGTTGAGTACATTGCCTTCAATTAATTCCATTTCTTCCGAATGTTGCTTCCACAATAACTCGCATACTTTATCCTTTTTCACTAGCTGTTATCATGTGTAGTGGATAAATAAATTCCCTACGGCGGATACGTTTGCCAAAATTCCATAAAGTCCCGATTGTCATAGTTTTTTCTTTAGACTCGGGAGCTCCATCATCAGAAAATTCAACAACAAAATGGTTAATCTTTCCATTAAACCAAACAAGTTTTTCGTTTAAAGTTTTAACTTTTAATTTCAAATCAACTATCATTGTTACTAATGCTCTCACTGTTCTTGATACTCCACTATAACCTGGAATTTGATGAATTTCGCCGATGTCCAATGAGTTTACAAACTTTTCAACAGTTCCATTTGAAACATTTGACATTTTCAATTCAAAGTTGACATCGCCATGTTGAACTGAATTTACAGAAGAAATATTTTAAATATTAGAAAATGTGGATTTCTGTACTTTGCATATCATGTTGTATTTACGTCGAGATAAATAAGTAGCATGTTTTAAAGCAACTGCTTTGTTTATACCAGCTTTACTTTTAATATAATTGTTTGCAATTGATCCATGTAAATTTTCAAGGAAATTTCCTCTTTTGTTATTCCAAAGAACTGCTCCATTAATTTTACTGGGGTAATACCACATAAAAGATCTCACACATAAATAAATAGCTCCATAGCTGCCTCCATGAACAAACTCCATAAGGTCTTGTGACTCAGCTCGTCTTCGATATTTTGTTGAACATGCTGCATCATTAATGATGAAGTTAGTTGTAGGGTTATTCGACCGTTTAGTTCTTGCATATTACTTTTGTTCAATCAGTATTTTTACTTTTTCATACTGGGCGTTTAAAGCATTTAACTCATTTTCAATATCTTCCGGTTCAGATATGGCAGCATCAATACTTTGTTAAAAAACTTCTTTATCTATTTTAGGGTCACAATATCATCATTCATTTGATTTGTCTGTGATACTACAAAAAAGAATAGAAAATTGTTTAAAAGTTATAGAATTACAGGACTTTAGCCAGAAATAAGTTTTATACCGTGTTTTTGCCATATTGGGAATTTTTATTGTGGCTGTTCTAAAAAATGTTAGAAATTTTCTAGAAAAGGTCTTAAAAAACTCAAAAAAACACTCTAAAAAAGAAAAAAAGGTCATTGACTTTTGGGAATTTTAAGCCCATTGGGAATTCCGCGTTATACGCGGCATCATTGGGCTAGCTAACACCCTCAACTAATAAAATATTTATGTATATATAATATATATATATACATAAAAATATATATTATATATAAAAGAAATGTGTATGTATTATCAGTTAGATAAGAAAAAGTCTATATAATTTTTACTAACTGTAGTATTTTTCAATATAATGAGAAAATTACTATCCTTTCGCTACATTCAGTTGGGAAAAGACTTTAATATTTTATAACAAACTATCTGAAAGCAATTGTTGCTGAACAGGTGAAGTGTTCCAAAATGACTCACTAAAGGTAAGTTTAGTATCACATTTTAATTTATGGTTTGCCAATTTAGAGCAGGTTTTTCTTTTGCCACATCTTTAAAAAATAAACACGCTAAGTAAACAAAACTATAAGTGTAATTCAATTTACTCTGATTTCATAGTTTATTTTCAAATTTATTTTATATCATAGGTGACTATAAATATATATATATTTGTTATCTGTATATCTAAGTATACACATAACATATGATAGTAAGTATACACACTCTATATAACATTTATCACATATATAATGATTTTTACATTTATTGAGTAGAAGAATAAAGTACCTTTTAAATGTTACATTTTCAGGAATTATTGAAGATAGATAGCAATAATTACTTACAAAAAACGTGTTACAATCTGTACCACGTGTTTCAATCTGCCTTGGCTGCTGTTGCCACAATCTCCCCGTGTTACAATTTTTTTGTTCCACCAAAAAAAATTCAACAATGAATAACGTAATGATGAAAACTAAGCTTTAGTCAAAACCATATAATAAGAATCAGAATATAACTTATAGTCTGAATCTTATTATATGCTTTTAACATTTACCTACTTAGAGTATCCCTTATACTATAGTATAGTATAACTTAATATCACTAAAAGTAAATATTATTTAAACCAAGTTACCCCATAAACTTAAATTATTGATGTCACTCTTTGTCAATCTCAAAAGGAAAGATACCTTTTAATTATTGTTGTGTAAATGTTAGGGTATTTAAAAAACTTTGTAATAATGTAAATACTTAATAAATATATAAAACCAATATATTTATTAAATACCTTAACTCTGTTTACAAATCTAAAATAAAATAACCTTAAGAAATAAGGTTATTATAAGGTTATTTTATTTATCAATATATATATATATATATATATATATTATTTATATGATAAATTTAGTATTTAATTAAAAACATTTCAAATTTATATTATAAATATTAACTGTTTCTAAATCTGAAAAAATGTAGTTTAATAAAACAATCATCATCGAATTGTGCAAAAGTTATTTATTATTTGAATAAATAATAATTTTTTCTTATTATTTTTACTTTTATGCTTCGAATCATATGATAACACCAACAATAATATATTTTGAAATTCATGATGGTTTCTAAGTCATCGATAAAACAACTAACTAACAAACTCTTAGATAGCCTTCATCCATGACTAATCATATGATCTGAAAATTCCCGCATAGAATCCTAATATGTACATCTACAACTCCAGTTTACAACGTATGTTCTTTTAAGGGATGCCGTAAATAAATTTGCGTTTTATAAAAAAACAGACATTTTGATGGTTATTTTGCTTCAATCTACTATATAACTCTAAATTAGACATAAAGTTGTAAACTGGAATTTAAGATCAACAAGAAAACTATCTGTAAAAGTAATAATATTGATAGCTAATAACGTCGTCATGTAGTCCATCAAACTGATAATTTTTTTTAGTTTAAGTACTAGTATTTAAAAGAAATTGAATTTCAATATCTTTATAATTTTTAACTAGCAGACTTTATAAAAAAACAAATGATATATGTTCGAACTTTATTTTCTATTTAAAAAAGTTCACTAACAATGCTTTTATATAAGCGTATTTTAATGCTAAAGATTAGGGTAAACTGACCTATATCTGGCCGCGTCCTAATTCTGGCCAATTTTCAGAAGCTAAAATGCTTTAATGTAATAGTTTATTGGTCTGTTATGAAATAAGATATTATATTTTAAGTTTGTAATTTTTTAATGTGCAGTTAAGAAAATATATAGATATGCTGATGCTTTGAAAACATGCTAGAAATATTTGATTAATTTCTTGCGTCCGTAAACTCGATGTTTGATATTTTCAAAGTTTTGATAATTACATTCAAACATTATTGCGTTTGTAAATCGCTTGAATTGAAAGTAATATTAAAATGTAAAGTTATTAAAACTGTATATGAAATTTTGCTAGTTTTGAATAATGTGTGTAAATTCTATTTATATGTGAATTTCTATATATAAAATTGTAATATATTTTCTACCGAATGTCCTATATCTGGCCAAAGATTATTCCTAATTCTGGCCATAAATAAGTTTATGTTTACGATTCTTTTAAACTATAAAACATCTATAACTTTCAAATTGACACACTTTTATAGATGTGTGAATGTTTGTTTGTGTAATTTTGAAAACTATGTTATTTAATGTGTATTAATGATCATGAATATAGTTATGCAATCATTATGTGTTATATGTACATGTGTCAGTTTGTATAGACACAAATGTATATATACTACATTGTATTATGTATATAGCCTATGTAATGTTTAAGAATAATTCAAACTTAACTTTGTATTCTTTATAAATATAGTATTATTTATAACTATAAATTTTATTTTAAGTAAATTGATAACATATTTTTATAACATTACATTAAAAATACCATTTTGTAAATAAAGTTCTATATGTAGGCCTTGATACATGACCATGGTCTTGATTAAATGCTTTTTTGCATAATATTTTAATTTTATTGCATAGTAATGAATGTTATAGATATGCATCTACATATATTATGGCTATGTGCACTTATATGCAAGAACATTTGTTAAATATTAATAACTGTCTTATAGTTTAATATTTATGTTTTTTATAGAACTCTGAAATTTCCTATTAGAATGCAAAAAATTAAGAAAGTTAAAATAAGAAAAAATTACAAGATTCTAAAAAAATGAAGAAAACGTGGAAAACACTGTTGATGGAGTGATGCAGCTATGATATCAGCTATTGAAGCTGTAAAAAATGGATTTTCACAGCGTGCAGCATGTAAGGCTTTTGGTGTTCCAAGATGTTCTCTGCAGGTTAGACTTTCAAAAATGGAACACCTTCTGAAAAATGGTGGCGTGGGATGTGCAAAAGGCACAAACAGATAACTTTACGTCAAACAGAAGTTACACGTGCTGTAAGACATCAGTGTATGAATGCTTGTAAAGTTTCAACATACTTTTCTATTCTTAAAAATGTATTAATGGAAAAAAATTTAATTAGTAAACCACAGAATATATGGAATATGGATGAGACTGGAATCCAGTTTGATTATCGCCCTGGGAAAATAATTGCTAAAAAAGGAGTAAAGTACCTATATAGTCGTACACCAGGTAATCGGGAAACAATCACTGTTATAGCTTGTGTCAATGCAATTGGTAACTCTCTTCCACAACATTTTATAGTAAAAGGAAAAAAAAAAAGGTCACTCAACAGCTTTCAAATTGAAAATGCACCAGAAGGAAGCACATGGAGTGTTTCTGATAGTGGATGGACTAAGCAGGGAATTGTTTACCAATTTTTGAAAGAAATGATTTACCAAATCATTTCTTACAAAAATTGATTCTGACAGACCTCAATTACTTCTTTTAGACGGCCATGACTCACACAACTTTGTAGAGATATTAGATGTAGCTGTGGCAAAATACATATTTTTGAATTGCCAGCTCACACTTCTAACTGGCTTCAGCCTTGTGATCGATCAGTATTTGGCCCACTTAAGAAAGCTTACAGAAAAGCATGTGAAAATTTGATTAGTAATTTTCCTGGGACACTAGTTTCAAGAGTATGGTTTTGTGGATTGATGAAGCAGGCTTGGAACGAATCTGTTACCCCAAATAATATAAAATCTGGTTTTCGAGCTTGTGAAATTTATCAGGTTTTCGAGCTTGTGAAAGTTATCAAAATAACGAGAATCTGTTGATTTTAGGCGATCTACTTCAAGTATCTAATGACCATTGTGAAACAGCAGAATACAATATTGATCAATTGAATCAATCAATTGAAGCAGATGTTGACTTTTCAATTTCAACATCTTTAGCAACAAAGCATTCTTTAATATTAAATTTTGACCATACATACGCTCTTCCTAATCCATCCCCAGTAAAAAATATATTAGTATAATCAAAAAGTTCGTATAATTTGTGTTTTAATATTCTTGCCAATAAAATTTTTTATAGATATTCTTAACATTAACTTATATACATATATGCTTAGTAAAATAGATATTTTTAAATTTAGATCATTTAAATAAATAAAGCTATAATGCAAATTGACAAAGTTGGTATTAGATTGTTAATTGAGACTTGTCGTTGTAATCAGAAGTCTCCATCTGATGCTCACAAATTCATAACTACTGCCTGGTGTGAGGATGCAACTTCCATTCAAACAGTATACAAGTACTTTCAAAAGTATTCTCCATCAAACATAAGTGATTATAGTCAGTTTTCAGATGAATTGAGGTCAGGTAGACCCAGTACCTCAACAACTATAGACAATATTGAGATCATTCAACAACTTTTGATGAAGACAAATTTTTAACACTAGAGCAAATTTGTGATGTCGTAAACATTTCTTTTGGTTCAGTTTATTCAATAATCACCGAAAAATTGATGAAAAGATCAATTTGTTCACAATGGATTCCATATGGCCTCACCCAAGCAAATCAACAAAATCGGGTTGAATTTGCGCATAAATTTCTGACCATCCTACGAGATGAATTGAATGTTGAACGACGTCTAATTGTTGTGGATGAGAAGTGGATTTACCACAGATCGATCGGATGCAAACGCAGTAATCGCGCTTGGATTTCAAAGGGTGAAGAAGCTCCTGATCAGGAGATCACAATTTGATGCAAAAAGTATGGCAATTTGCGCTTTTTCATCTCATTTGATGGCAAGGCCTATGTTGAGGTACTTCCAAATGGACAATCGGTCAACTCAGAAGTGTGCATGCTTTTCCTATCAAATATGCATTCTAATTTTGTCAACAAAGGCATGAAAAGAGTAACATGGAGCACAATGCTCCTTCAGCACGATAATTCTAGGCGACATGTGTCTGCTGCAGTCAGAGACTTTCTTGCTGAGAAAAAAGTCACCCGTGTCATTCAACCTCCATATAGCCCCGACTTTAACTTATTGGACAGATATGCTTCCTCTTCATTTGAATTTAATCGCAAGGATTTGGATTTTCAGACAAAGGAAGAGGTTCAAGAAGCCATGGAGATAAAATTAAGGTCACATTCACATGATCGTATGCAACGGCAACTGGAAAAACTGAAAACAGATTTAAATGAGATTATTTTGATGCATGGTGCCTACTTATGATCAACTCTTAATTTAATTGTTCTATGCTTATTCTTTGTTATAAAAAAATTGATTATATGAACTTTTTGATTGACCCTAGTAGTTTCAGATAATATTAAAACTCGGAATGTTGCAATGAACGAAATAGAAATAACAGCTTCAAGTGTTTATCAAAATTTTCCTTTTAAAAATCAATCCTTTCCAGGAGATCCAGATTCTGATGTTTTAACATATCCCACTCAAATCATTAAAAAAAACGAAAACTGCATTGAAACCAAAGTATTTTTTGCTCACATCTCAAGAAGCACTGGATAACAAACATGAAGAAGTTCAAAAAAAATTAATCAAAGAAAAAAAAAGAGAAGAAAATGTTACGTTAAAGAGAAAAAAACAGGAGGAAAAAAACATAAAACTTCGAAACTGTAGGAAAAAAAAATTAACAATATATTATTCCATTGTTTTTACTTTGGTTTTTTTTTTTTGTTGTTTTTATTTTAACTTGAATATTGGTGTTCCAGTTTCTTCTTTCAATTGAATTTTTTTCTGTTTAAAAACATGTAAGACAGAAAAGAAATTATGCCTAAATCTAGCCGATGGCCAGAATTAGGTAAGAAGCGGCCAGAATAAAGTCTCAGCGGCAAGAAATAAGTCTTTTAGCTAGCATCTAAAAAACTGATGCTTAAACACATATCAAGTTTGATTTTGTTAAAATTTTTCTGAATTATACCCATCCCTAAATATTCCTATTTATGTGTAAATTTATTCATTCATGTAACACTAAAGGAATTTTTACTTTTAAACAATAAGAACGATGAGGCCAGATATAGGTCAGTTTACCCTATACTCTTTTGCAATTTTTCAAAAAAATTATCATTTGCGGACGTTTTGAATCAAATTTCGATAAATTATTTTTTTTTAAAGAAATCATTTGGGAGAAAAAGAGTTTAAAATAATCGCCTTGGTGTTAACATGTATAAGCTAGTTATCAAGCATTAGTTAAAATAGTGAAACAGATTCAGCTGATGAAGACGATCGCACAAATTTGCCAGAGCCCTTAACCTATTTATACGATCCATCAATTGTTAATAACTCTTTAGATGAAGTTAAAAATATTTCAAAACAGCGTTTTAGTGAGGATAAAAAGTTTAGTTATCAAAAACAATTTGAACAACTTGCTATGGTTACTATGACACAAAGTAATGATAAAACTTGACACTTACATAGAGCAGGTCGTATTACAGCTTTAATATCAAAACAAGCATTTTTCACTGATATTGAAAACCCATCGTTAAATTTTATATATGAAATAATGCAGTATATAGAAATCCCAAACTTACCTGCTTTAAACTACGGTAAAAAAAAACGAGGAACACACCAGGAAGTGCTACAACACTTTTTTAGCAGCAGAGCACAAAGATTTTTGCTTTACTGGTGCTGGATGGTACGTTAATATTGAAAATTCATTTTTAGGAGCAAGTCCTGATGGCTTTGTTGAATGTAAATGCCATGGCGCTAAAGTTTTAGAAACTAAATGCCTATTAAAATTTAGGAATGGTCTTGATGGATGGAAAGAGGAAAAAAGAAGTCCAATTAATATTTTTGGTAACATGTATATAAAAAGTAGAGCTTATTGTGACTTTTTTGTGTGGAGTAATGGACTTAAAAAAGGAGATATACTTACAGAACTATTATAGGATCTATTGTATTATATTTTTATACAATAACCAAGACTGAGCCCTAGAGTTCAGTCTGAGGGATCTTTTTATAAATATTTTAAAGCAGTTATTAATTGAAATACAATTTCTGAAACTATAAAAATGACGAGGTAAAATCTCATTGCAATTCGGTCAGGCTAATTTATCAAAAATTTAAGTCTAGGTGCTATAACAACAATCCAACATCTAAATAGTTTTGATGCCAAACCATAATTTCATGAAAACCTAAAAGCAAGATCTTTTATAAATAATCCTCTACTTAGTCGCATTAAAACCAAAGATAAATGGTCTTCTAAGCTTTTGAGATGGTTTTTAATTCTTTCAAATAGCCAGATAAAGTTTTCAGCACTTATACCAGTGTAAAATCGAACTTTTGCATTGTTTTTTGAAATATTTTTGTATGAAATTTTGTGAATACTTTAATAAAGAATAACGAAGAGCTTATAAGCTACAAAAGCTGTAAAAGGTAAATAATGCAGGTAATAAAATAATATTTATTTCTGTTTTATATGCTGCATTATTTAGATTTGCGTTATTTACTTTTTGTTATATAGTATCTAAAAGTATTTAGAGATGTGAACATAACAAGTTATTTTCAAAATCAAATAAAAGCAAATGCAAAAATTAAATATATATTGAATGTCTTTAACCTTCTCAAAAGTTATTGGTTCCATATTGGTTTCTGCTGGAGAATCTAAATTAGAAAAAAATTTTAATTTTTGTGATGTGAATAAAGCAATAGATTATCAAGATTAGTTGTATGCAAATAAAAAAATATTAATTATAAAAGTTTTTTCGAAAGTCAATAGTTCCATGTTGCTTATTGCTGGAGAATCTAAACTAGTAAAAACTTAGATTTTTTTTTCTGAGCACGTTTAGAATGATCTTTTTTTTGGCTTAAAACATTTCTGGAAATTTTTATAATTAAAAATGCTTAGTACATACTCAACATTTAAATAATTGTCAGACTTTTTTCCTATAATAAACCAAACCTGAAATTAGTGGACAATTTAACAAAATAAATATTTGATTTATGCTCTATATCCAATTTTTATTCAAAGTATATATATAAAAAAAGATTAATAATAACAAAAAAAAGAAATCCATAAATATTTACAAGAAACAAAATGATCACTGCAAAATCTGGCACATTCAATGGATTTTTCAGACCAGTTTTATCTTTGAATTGCTAATAGCCATAACTTGCGTATCTCAACTTGTTTTCTATCTGGTATTCTGTAGAATCTTCTTCTGATATCATTATAGCTTCTTCTAACATTACTACAACGAAAAGCACAACAATTATCTGGCATATTTCTTAGTTTGTTGCAGTTTAAAAAGCTTTAGTTTGTGTGTGAAATACTATACTTTGTAATAATGTAAACATTTAAACCCGTTTATATATATATATATATATATATATATATATATATATATATATATAAATATATATTTATATATATACATATATATATATATATATATATATATATATATATATATATATATATATATATATATATATATATATATATATATATATATATATATATATATATATATATATATATATAAATGGGTAAAAGATAAGATTTTAGCAATTGTTTATTGTGCTAAAAGAAAAACTTGATTTATCATGTTTACTTATACAAATATATTTTGGAAATATTTGAAAAACATTCTTGTTTTTTAAAAATATAATGCAAGTTCTGGTATCATGTCAAACATTACAAAAAAAGGCTAATCACCTAATTCAGCGAGAGATGTTGAAAATGTTTTAAACACAAAATTAACTACTCTGTTGATGACACATTTTTTATCTAATTCAACTGAAGTTGTAACTCAAGGAAACATCAAGCTAACTTTAATAAATCAAATCTTTAAAGTGGATCAGTAAAAAGTTGCCAAACAGCTGAAAATATTGCATCAATATATATCCTTGATCCTAAGGTAGGACAAAAATGTTCGTTGCAATAACAGACAATAAAGTGGCCACTTATGAATACAAAGAAAAAGTAAACATGGATTATGAAATGAACCTGTATAAGTAAGGAGTGAGGAGAGAAATAATTAAAATAAAAAAAAAAAAACACTTGAAAAACTAAACAACTCTTGCTATTGGTTTGTCTAAGCAAAGTCTAAGAAAACGAATAGTAACCAAACCCAATTCAGAAGGTAAAAAATATCAAAATGAAAAAATATGTAAGTATGTACGTACATAGTTATGTATGTATGTATGTATGTATGTATGTATGTATGTATGTATGTATGTATGTATGTATGTATGTATGTATGTATGTATGTATGTATGTATGTATGTATGTATGTATGTATGTATGTATGTATGTATGTATGTATGTATGTATGTATGTATGTATGTATGTATGTATGTATGTATGTATGTATGTATGTATGTATGTATGTATGTATGTATGTATGTATGTATGTATGTATGTATGTATGTATGTATGTATGTATGTATGTATGTATGTATGTATGTATGTATGTATGTATGTATGTATGTATGTATGTATGTATGTATGTATGTATGTATGTATGTATGTATGTATGTATGTATGTATGTATGTATGTATGTATGTATGTATGTATGTATGTATGTATGTATGTATGTATGTATGTATGTATGTATGTATGTATGTATGTATGTATGTATGTATGTATGTATGTATGTATGTATGTATGTATGTATGTATGTATGTATGTATGTATGTATGTACAGCGGAGAAAATAGAATTAGCCTCACCATGTGCTGATCCAATATTTTGTAAATCTGTAAACAAGTTTGTGCGGTACAACTTTTGTATCCACACACATATAATTACTGTTACAAACAACAACTTTTTAGATTATAATATAGCATAATTAAATTGCGGAACATTTGATAAAACCATAAAATGTATAATACTTGATATTTGCGGTAACAAATAGAATTAGCCTCATCAATAATTATTTTCAGTTTACTTGTATATTTTGATCTGGTGATACGCATTTGTGAGTTAGTTTTTTATTATTATTTGTAAGTTAAACAAAGACAGTGAAATCAGTGCTCATAAAGTTTTTAACATTTGGTTTTTGATACCTTTATTTGAAATGGGACGTGGTAAGCGTTTAACGAATGAAGAATTAGCAGTAATCAAAGCATACAAAGATACAGGCTTATCTAATCGGGAAATTGCAAAGAAAATTAAAAGATCTCCAAAAGTGGTTAACAATTACTTCAAGATTGGCGTTAATTATGGAGCCTATAAGGGAAGTGGTGGCAAACGTAAAATTGATAATCGTACTAAACGAGTTATTTTACGTCGTGCTGCTGCTCAGCACATGACTGCATCTCAAATTCGTGCTGATTTACAATTACCTGTATCTGTTCAACGTGTGAGACAAATCTTACATGAAGATCCAAACACAGTTTGGAAAAAGCGTAAACCAAAACCAAAACTTACTGCTCGTCATAAAAAAGTTAGATTACAATTTGCGAAAGAACATATGTCTTGGCAAGAAGAGTGGCATCAAGTTCTCTTTAGTGATGAAAAAAAGTTCAATCTAGATGGTCCTGATGGCTATCAATTTTACTGGCACGATCTTCGAAAAGAGAAAGAAACTCGGATGAGTCGTAACTTTGGGGGTGGAAATGTTATGGTTTGGGGGTCTTTTTCCTTTGCTGGAAAACTTCCACTGGCATGGATTTCAACAAAAATGAATTCACAGGACTACATTGACTTATTAGAAATAAGTTTACTTGAACATGGTGAGGAATTGATGGGTGAAACTTTCACTTTCCAACAAGATAATGCTACTATCCATAATTCAAAGCTTACAAAAGCTTGGTTTAGAGAAAAAAATATTCACGTAATGGAATGGCCCGCACGTAGTCCAGATCTTAACCCAATTGAAAATCTATGGGGAATACTTTCTAGAAAGGTTTATGAAAATGGTAAGCAATTTGAATGCACCTTGGAGCTGAAAACTCGTAACAGAGAAGCTTGGAATGAAATATCTATAGAAACTATCCAAAATCTTGTTACTAGTATGTCAAACCGCATATTTGAAGTCATTAAAAATTCAGGAAGCTATACTAAATACTAAATGAGCGAAAAAACAAAATATTTTCTTTATTTTTTGTATATAACGCTAATGAGGCTAATTCTATTTTCTCCACAAATTGAATATTTTTAATTTTTTTTTCCATTTGGAATTAATTAAACATACCAATTTATAAACTTTTTAGTTGTAGTAGAAGTAACAAGAAATAAAGTAGATTTCATAACTGTTTACCTGCAATTTTTGTTAAATTAGAACAAAAAATAAAGGTGAGGCTAATTCTATTTTCTCCGCTGTATGTATGTATGTATGTATGTATGTATGTATGTATGTATGTATGTATGTATGTATGTATGTATGTATGTATGTATGTATGTATGTATGTATGTATGTATGTATGTATGTATGTATGTATGTATGTATGTATGTATGTATGTATGTATGTATGTATGTATGTATGTATGTATGTATGTATGTATGTATGTATGTATGTATGTATGTATGTATGTATGTATGTATGTATGTATGTATGTATGTATGTATGTATGTATGTATGTATGTATGTATGTATGTATGTATGTATGTATGTATGTATGTATGTATGTATGTATGTATGTATGTATGTATGTATGTATGTATGTATGTATGTATGTATGTATGTATGTATGTATGTATGTATGTATGTATGTATGTATGTATGTATGTATGTATGTATGTATGTATGTATGTATGTATGTGTTTGTATGTATGTATGTATGTATGTATGTATGTGTTTGTATGTATGTATGTATGTATGTATGTATGTATGTATGTATGTATGTATGTATGTATGTATGTATGTATGTATGTATGTATGTATGTATGTATGTATGTATGTATGTATGTATGTATGTATGTATGTATGTATGTATGTATGTATGTATGTATGTATGTATGTATGTATGTATGTATGTATGTATGTATGTATGTATGTATGTATGTATGTATGTATGTATGTATGCATCTGCATTTACAAGAAGAAAACGTTGAGTGCTAAGATCTGATAAAAATGTTAAATACTGATAAAACTCATATAATTTTTAAAAAATAATTATTTATTTTCTACGCTCAATTAATTATATTTTGTGATTTTAAAAGTGTAAACAAATCAGCATGTTCAAGAATGTTAATTGACTGAGGAAAGTACAACTTAAAACTTTTTGATATAACCCTTATCTTATCTAAATCTTTTCCTTATGCAACTAAGATATGCTTGTTGTGATTTCCGTTTAAAAGCGACAAGTTATTATACGCGCTTAGGTATAATAACTTTTCGCTTCTAAACGACTGTGGCCACGCAGTGCTTTACAGTATTTGCACAAATAAACAACAAAAACTAGTATAAACACTTAAGCAGATTTTTTAGTTTTTGGCATTTTAAAACCGTTATATCTATTGTGCATGTAAAATGTATATTTTAATATCCTTATTTTATTTTATACATACTCTGCATTTTATTTTTTTTCTAAAAGCTTAATTTAACGATTTTAAGGCACTACCTTTAATAAAATCTCATTTTCAATCCTACACCTTTAAGGTAGAACCTTCAGAAACCAATCTTTAAATCTTGTTTAATGCATTTTTTTTCAGCATTACCTTGTGAGACCATTCCTGCATTAACGAACGGTTTCGCAAGTTGCTTACAAGGATCTACCAGAGACAGTTGTAGCTTTAAATGCAATGATGGTTTTTCTCTGAACGGTTCACCACAGCGCATTTGCCAACCCAACCATCAATGGAGTGGATCAAGGGCAACTTGCTTAGGTAGACTTACTAAGTTTTTTTTAACTTAGTTTTTTCTATTTGGAGCATATACAATAAAAACTTTACAAATATAAACAATACAGTTTTTCAGACGTATCACGATTCTACTCCTTTTTTGCATAATATATTGCTATATTATGTAAAAAATGAGTAAAATCGTGATACGTCCAGAAAACTGTTTGATAGATCAAAAGTGGGCAAAAACAGTTTTATTTCAAAGATATGGTACGTAAGAAAAATACAAAATTAGTATCCAGTAAAACTGGTTTAATATATATTTGTTTCTAATTTTCCGGAACTTCGTGTAAAATCATCTAGGAGATAATTCAAGAATATAATTGCATGTGTTATTTTTTGATTAAGCTATGCCATGTGAGAATATTCCTGTATTTACAAATGGTGTGGCTAGTTGCTTGCAGGGTTCTACTGGAGACAGCTGTTCTTTCAAATGCAATGATGGATATTCATTGGCTGGATCTTCAGAGCGTGTTTGCCAACCCAATCATCAATGGAGTGGAACGGTAGCCAACTGCCAAGGTAAACTTATTTGATAGTTTAACTTAAGTGTGAGACTATCCTTAGTCGCATATTCAACATCATGAAGTATTAAATTTTGTTAGAAACTTTACTATATCTAATTGCCGAAATTATTTTCTTGCTTTTAATCATAAACTAAAGCGCATTTATCAACTCCACCGATATTCTAAATGTAATGTAAAGGTACCGTTAATTATTTCTAGCTTTACCGTGTGAGAAGATCCCTCCACTTGCAAACGGTGTAGCAAGTTGCTTGCAGGGCTCTACGGGAGATAGTTGTACTTTTGAGTGTTATGATGGTTTTTCACTCATCGGTTCACCACAGCGCATATGTCAACCCAACCATAAATGGAGTGGAACAAGGGCAAGTTGCCAAGGCAAAGTTGTTCCTTTTTATTTACTTTTTGTAACACAAAATATAAATTCTTTACAAATATAAACAACCCAGCTAACACAAAACGTTCAAGAAACGTTCGTAGAACGTTAGAAACGGTCGGCCACGTTCTAATAACGTTCTAAGAACGTTTCCAACGTTCTTCGAACGTACTTGAACGTTTTGTGATAGCTGGGAAAGTTTCTGATGGCAGTTTCATCGAAATTATTATAAGCATACAAAAGAACTTTCTTTAGAATCTCAATATTATTAAAAGTATTAACTTACAATAAACCACAAAAAAATTATGATATAGTGAATTCGTAGTTACTAAAAACATATAGATATATAAAATATATAGAAACATCCAACATCCGGAAAACTGTTTGATAGATTAAAAATTCAATAACTTTAATTCAGAAAATTAGAGATTGAAAACACTACCCGAATACCCGCGGGTACCCGCAGATGGGTAACTTTAATAACATTAGTTACCCGATATCCAAGCTTTCGTATCGGGGATTACCCTAGATACACTGCCCGAATACTGCCCGTAAATTACTCAAAAATCGGGTAATAAAATTACCCGAGTGTAGGGTAAATCGGGTTCATTTCTTTTTCTTTTATAACGTCAATTCTTTTAATATCATTTTTAATTCTAATTATTAGTTCCACCCACTCCATGTAAATGTTAATTTTTAACTTATTAAATTGGAACTAATACTCCATGAATGTATTAATTCCACTTACTCTATGTTAGTAATAACTTTTAATTAGTTAAACATTGATACTTATATGGAATAGGTGTAATTAATACTCAATTCCTAACAGTTTTTATTTTTTAAATTTTGTACTATAACCTGTTAAGTATGAAAGTAAGTTAAAATTTCTTTCTTTAAATTTTTTACTTTTTTATTTAATGCGCTACCTGCTTTTGTTACCCTGTTATCGGAACCATCGGTAATTCGGAACTATTCGCTAGTAGGGCAATAAAACGGCATATCTCGTGCTTTTTTTCATGAAATTTCTTTGAAATATGTAAAACACTATTATATTTTTTTAAAAATTTTTTTGTCAGTTTTAAGATCTTATTTTTATTATGTATGTATGTATGTATGTATGTATGTATGTATGTATGTATGTATGTATGTATGTATGTATGTATGTATGTATGTATGTATGTATGTATGTATGTATGTATGTATGTATGTATGTATGTATGTATGTATGTATGTATGTATGTATGTATGTATGTATGTATGTATGTATGTATGTATGTATGTATGTATGTATGTATGTATGTATGTATGTATGTATGTATGTATGTATGTATGTATGTATGTATGTATGTATGTATGTATGTATGTATGTATGTATGTATGTATGTATGTATGTATGTATGTATGTATGTATGTATGTATGTATGTATGTATGTATGTATGTATGTATGTATGTATGTATGTATGTATGTATGTATGTATGTATGTATGTATGTATGTATGTATGTATGTATGTATGTATGTATGTATGTATGTATGTATGTATGTATGTATGTATGTATGTATGTATGTACAACCAAACCATCAAAATAATGTGAAATTTTCACTAAGACCAATGATGATAAAGCCACCTGCAAAGAATGTATAATGCTCAGTGATGTACAAGTGTTTTGCGCAAACACTTCATAGAAAAACATGCAGATCTGTTCACGGAAATGGAGAGATGCAGATAGAATGAGGACTAACAACCCATTTTGAGGTTTTTGAGGATGAAACTTTAGCACATACATTGAGTTGCAGAGCAGCTCCAGAAGTCTATAAGCTTATCAAAAAAAAACAAGTATTGACGTATTAGTTGCAGAAAAACATGGACTTGAAGGAATTGCCTTAACATCAGATATCTGGAGTGCTAGAACAAATCGTTCTTACATAAACTTGATTGGACACTACCTAGACCAAAATTTCTGTCTTAGAACATTTCTTTTTGCAGAGAAGTATTTTCCTGAGGACCATACGACAAATATTATCAGTGCCAAGATAACAAGTATGGTTCACGAAATAGAGTTGAATCCCAAAACAGTGAGCTGGATCACCATTACTACAGACGGCGGTGCAAACATTCAAAAGGGATCAAAAACAATTATGTCCACAATAGAATTAACTTCACAAAAAAGTGACGGTTTTGGTAAACTATTTTCACTTCTCAGGGAAGAGTACAATTGATCTTGTAAACAATGCAAAGGCCCTTAAATTGACAACAACTAAGTTGGTACTAAACTGTCCGATTTGCTGGAATCCAGGCTTAGCCCAACTAGAATCAATAATGCACTTCTTCAAGCCATGGAGCAAATAAATGAGCCTGACGATGAGATATCCGGCTCAGAATTGAAAAAATTGATGCCGACGAATCTGAGATTAGAAAAGTCAAAATCATCATTAGAATTTTGAAGTTATTTGAAGCTTTTTCAAGTTCTGTTTCTGCCGACGAGGTAGTGACCATCCAAAAGGTTGTACCCATGCTTGTTACAATAAAGTTAAGATTTAGGACAACTCAAAAGTTGATGAAGGATCCCTTAATCCAAGAAGTTACAATGTAATTTTTGTTGGAGATAAATAGAAGATTCCTCCATTGTGGAAGTGTACAGATGGAGTGCACTGTAGTCTTGGAAGTATTTCTTGGATCCCTAAACAAATGGAGCAATGCAGAAAAAATTGACCGTTTGACCTCACGAGGAACACCCTTGTGAACATACTGAAGGAACATGTTGACAGAGACCACACACTGCAACCCACACCACCTGAAGCCTCATCCCAAAGCAAAGAGGCCGCAAACATTTTGGATGCTGACAGTTTGATGGGTACTTTGTTGGACAATCACCACACACGAAGGTATGTAACAACATATAGGCACAAAAGAAGGAAATCAGCTGCAAAAGAAAAAGTTATAAAGGAGGTAGACAAATGCCTTGGTGATGCACCAGCCGAAAAAACAATGGACATTTTGGACTTATGGAGTGTCAATGCAGGCAAATACCCTATGCTTGCGATGGTTGCTAGGCAGATTCAAGCTATCACAGCCTCATCTGCTTCTTCTGAAAGAGTTTTTTCAAGTGCAGGGAACATTTGCACTGTAAGGAGTACAAACTTAAGTATTAGCAAAATGGAGCAGCTAGTGTTCATGAAAGAGAACAGTAAATTACCTAATGAGGTTTCAGATTTTTACTTCTACGGGTATTTCTACGATATTTAATATAATATACAATAATAAAAATCAAATGCTGCTTTCTTGTTTTACCAAGAAAAATGTGTCTAAAGACAGTAGATGTTAAACTATAACAGCCGTTTTTCATTAAAGAGTTTTAGCTTGTTTTTAAAACCATTTACAGAAGTTGTATTAATAACATCTTGATCTAAAACATTCCAAGCTTCTAAAACACGGTTGGTAAAGAAATAATGCCTGTAAAGTGAGTGTCTTACATATTGTCTTTATAATTTCTGATCATGCCCTCTCATAGTATTAGTTATTCTTTCAGGTTTGTCATGCCAGTTTATTTTATTTATATTGTTTTGAAATCTAAACATCTGAATTAGATCACCTCGAAACCTTCTATCAACTAGTTTTTAAAATTCCATATTTTGTAACCTTTGTTCATAGTTTATACCTTTTGGAAAACAAATTTTAGTTGCTCGTTTTTGAACTCTTTCTATAAGATTAATATCTTTAGCATAGTATGGGTTCCATATTTGAAATGCATACTCTTAGTAAGATTGCACGAGTGATGTGTATAATAGTTTCATAGTATTTTTGTCAACATAGTTGAACGCGTGTTTTATTAAACCCAACTTACTATTAGCTTTGTTAACAATATACTCAATACGATGTTCCTATTTTAAATCATTTGAAATATATACACTTAAGTCTCGTTCTAACGATATCTCTTTAAAAATTTTTCTCGAGGTTCCTAATTCTTCAATATCGCATTTTAATGTGTATTTATTTTTTGGGTTATCATGACCTATGTTCATTATCTTACATTTATTAGTATAAAACCTTATTATCCATTTAGTCGACCATTCGAAGAGATAATTCAAATCATCTTGAAGGGAATTATTTTGCGAATTTTTATAATTTTTATCAATTTTTGCTATCTCATTTGTTTCATCAAAATTGTATAATTTAGCTTTGTTGTTTAAACAGGTTTAAATCATTTATGAAAATAACAAAAACTAAAGGACTAAGAACTGATACTTGCAGTACTCCACTTCTTACAGCTTCCCATTCTGAGACATATTTCCCTAGAACTTCTCTTTGTTTTCTGTTATTCAAAAACGACACACACCAATTAAGTAATAACCCCTTTATACCGATTGACTCCAATTTGAGAATTAATCTTCTATGTGGAACCAAGTCAAAAGCTTTTGTAAAATCAAAAAAAGCAATATCGGCACAGATACCTTTATCTTTAAGATTAGTAAGCATATCTAAAGTTTCTAGCAGGTTTTTAATAACGCTTTTTGTTTTTATAAAACCTTGTTGATCTTTGGTTATTAAAGTGTTATCAACATGGTGTTTCATTACTGCATCTCAGACAAAACTTTCCATTAGTTTGCAGACTAAAGTGGTTAAGGAGATTGGTCTGTAGTCAGCCTTTAAGCGATCTCCTTTTTAAAACAACTGTGCAATGTTTGCTTCGAGCCAAAGTTCTGGTAGTGTTCCCGATTCTAGCGATCAGTTGAAAATAATACATAATGGTTTGCTAAGACTTTCTGCACAATTATTTAGACCTAATGGGTGAACTTTGTCACCTCCTGGAGATTTATTTACATTAAGTTTAGATAATTTGTTTGCTATATCAGTTTCGTTGAGCAAAGAAATCGGACGATTTAATTTGTTACACTTTCACATGACGGAATAACTTTAAATACGGAACAGAAGAACCTGTTTAAATAGTTTGCTATCAACTATACATCATTAGATAACTCGTTTTTATCGGCTTTAAGTGACCTTATGTGGTCCTTAACAACAAGTTTACTATTGATATATGTATAAATTTGTTTTGGGTTTGTTTTGATTCCACTGCGTCTTTCTTTTCGTATGCATTTATGCTACTTTTAACTAGATTTTTTACCCTTTTATTTATTTCTTTATATTCTTGATTTAGTTCTTTATTTTTAAAATCTGATATTTTAGAATGATACCAAAGGTTTCTCTTCAGTCTTATTTCGTGCTTAAATTGCGCATTCATCCATAAAGATCTTTTATTGCTTCTGAAATTTTTTATGTTCAATTTTTAATTTAGGCATACATTTATGGTAAGCCTAAAATGTATGCGTAAATTTATCAAGACTTGATTATCGAATTGGTTACCTTGGTAACAAAGTGGTCTATTGTTCATAGCGCATTCCACATCCAACAATACTTCTTCCAGTTCAAAGAAGCTTAGAATGCCCTTACCAATTGTTTTTGACAAACTTTTCTTCATTATTCCAATTAATCTTTCAAACAAACCTCCCCACCACGGCGCTCTTGATTAATTAAACCTCCATTTTATGGCTGTGGTTAAAAGATAGTTTGCTAGATTTTCATCCTTCTTAAGTCTTAGTAACCACTTCCCTGTTGCCACAAATGTCTTTGCGTTATCACTAATCATCATTTGTGGTGGTCCTTTTCTTGTCACAAACTCCTTTAAAATTCTCTGAAATTCTCCTGCCGATAGATCATGACAAAGTCTTAGGTAGACAGCTCTTGTAAATGCGCATGTAAACAATGCAACATAACATTTTTCGACGAACTTTTCTGCCGCTTTATATTTTATCGGCCCGGCAAAATCAACACCTGTAACCGTAAACGGTTCGATATCTTCAGTTCTAAAGAGTGGTAACATTGCTCTCGTTGGCGGTAACAGCGGTTTCACTCTATATCTCTTACATAGATTGCATTCACGAATGACCTTTTTTACGGCAACTCCGTAATTTGGAATCCAAAATCTTTCTCTTATGCTACTCATTGTATCTCCCACTCCCCCGTGTAACGTTTTCGCGTAATGATGCTCAATAGTTCTTAGAGTTAATTGAAAACCTTTTGGTGCAAATATTGGATTATACCCAGAGACTTTTCCGTGACATCTCCAAAGCTGTTTTTCATCCTGTTTAAGTTTCACATCGGACTTTATTGCAACAGCTTCTTGTAGTAACATATTCATCAACTCCGCTTCAGTTATGTCTTCAGCTTTCAGTGGTCCTGTTACTTTTTCTTTATTCCGACAGTTGTAAATAAACCTTTTTATGAAAGGTGATACTCTTATGATCTTCCAATACTTGTGTTTACTCAACGTTTTTTTAAATGTATGATGTCCCTTTATTTCTTCAGTTGCCATACTGACCTTCTCTTTCACACTAACATTTTTACATGATGCGTACGGCTCTTCGGTTATTTCTGGTTTGATTGGCCAATTTTTTTTGTGTTTCAACCATATAGATCCATTGAGCCACAAGCTCAATAATTTATCTGGACTCACTCCTCTGGTCCCAAGATCACTTGGGTTTCCTTTTGTTGGGACATAAAGCAGCTTTACATGTCCATTCAATAGTACCTGTTGAAATCGGTTCCTGAGAAACTGTGACCAACTGCCCCTTTCTTTTAACCAGTACAACAGCTTCTTGTAGTAATTTGATGTTCATTAACTCCGCTTCCATCATTTCGTCGGCTTTTAGCGGTCCTGTTATTTTTTCTTTATTCCAATAATTGTAAATATACCCTTTTATAAAGGACAATATTCTTATAATCTTCCAATAAAAGAAAACCAAGTGATCTTGGAACAAGAGGATTGAGTCCTGAGAAATTATCAAGCTTATGGCTCAATGGACTTATATGGTTGAGACAAAAAGAAAATTGGCTAATCCAACCAGAAATAATTGAAGAGCCGTACGCATCATGTGAAAATATTAGTGTGAAAGAGAACTTAAGTATGGGGCATAAAGCCATTTTACTTTTCCATTCGACAAGATCTATTGATCTCGGTTCCTGACAAACTGTGACCAACCGCCCCTTCCTTTTAATCAGTGAAGTACCACAGTACTGTTAACCAAATTATATACTTCAATAACATTATACTTGTTTAATGTCTTCCTAACATGATACATTAACTTGCTAGTAATACTTAGATCCCTTGGTGCAATCCGTGCTTTTGCTACTAGTAAGTTGCTTGTTTTTGAATATTGATGACTCACTGCGACGTAGACGCATGCACATACTGCTGATTTACTTGCGTCTGAACATCCATGGAGCTTCATTTTAATGATTCATTCAGAAAAAACGCTCCGCGGAATTGAAATAGTTCTTTTAATTCTAATTGCCTTGATCAAGGTTTTCCATTCTTCTTAAAGTTCATTTGACATTGTTGATCCCATCCGAGTTTTAATAAGCATAGTTGACTGTATAGTATTTTTCCAGTGATTAAAACAGGTACACTAAGTCCCAATACGTCAAAGACACTGTTAATAGCGGATAGCATTGTCCTTTTTGTTATCACTTCTTTATTTTCGATAGTGATGCAAGCAATAAAGTTAATCAATAGTTGATCCGTTTCTTTGGAATTTTTCCAAGGAATCCCAAGTATTTTTGTTGATTTAATCTCAGCATCACTTTCCAATTTGCTTACGTTGCTATGTCATTTGTGCAGCCGGAAACCACTTTCCATTTAGATTTGCGTTCATTCATTTTTAAACCTGATAAGTTATTCTTCCAGTTCTCCACCTGCTTGTATATCATCAACATAAGTATCTTCTTCCGGAGCAAATACCGTTTTTGCATAAATATCGTTGTATTTTGATATATGGTTTTTAATCGTGGCGCCGAGGTTGTAAGGACTTGAACTTGAATCAAAAATCACCCTTTGTTAATCGTAACACCGTTAATTCCATTTTCTTTAAGTCCTTATACCAAATGAAGCGTTGTGTGTCTCTATCGATTTCGTGTATTCGAATTTGTAGAAACGCCTTCTTCACATCAGGTAAAACGCAGAGTTTATAAATCCAATGTCGTTTGAGTATGTCAAATATTAACGGTTGCAGCGATGGTCCCTTTTCTAGACAGTCATTTAATGAAGGTGATTGAGCGTCTATTCTAGCTGAACAATCATAAACAATTCTCATTTTCGTTGAGTCGGCATTTTCTTTGATTACTGCTTGATGAGAAACGTAGTGAATAATTTCTCCCGTAGGTTTTTCTGGTGCCATTTCCAATATTCCCTCATTGATCTGTTCCATCATTTTGTCGTTATACTGATCTAGTTTTTTAAGTTTTTTCAAGTTGTTACACTTCCCATTCTTTTAAGAGCCAGATTTCTGTTGTTTGGAAGTTTAACAATATTCTTTTTCCACGGCATTCTGGTTTCATAGTAACATTCGTCGGTTTGATGCAGTTTTTCGCTGAAGTTTTGGTGGAGCATTGACTCACTTTTTGTGTCTGATTATCCAAGTACTTCTATACTACACATTTGATCGAACTCATCACGAGCAGTGTTAAATAAGAAACTTTTCTTAATACCAGAACTCAATCGTGTTCGTTTCCCAGAAGAGTCCAGCCCAACATAATTAATTCAGCTCCTGGATCTTTATCCGGATTTTTTCCGAGAACTACCGACTCCGTGGTTTTTATACATTGATAATCAATTCACCTAGTATAATGTGAACAGGTCGAAGTTCATCACTCCCTTCATCTTCGCTAAATTTCAGTCTCCTCAGTTTTGCAAAATGCTTCTTAACATTCTTGATCATCGGATTGGGTAAAAAGATGAGTGTTTCCTTTTCTGCTTTGGTGCATTCAACTTTGATGCTAAATTCCGGTATCGTTGTTGATTCTAGAGTAACGTTATATATTTCCGCCCGCTTGTCACCGTTCCATAGAGCTGCTGAATGATTCTATATTCCTTTCGTGTAGGATTCAGCACCCGTATCCAACATTATCCTTGCTTTTTCACCGTTTACTTTTACAATCACTGTTGGGTGAATAGTTGTACTTGCATTAAGCAGCGCTCCCATGGTTTCTTTTTTATTTTCCATTTTACCATCCATTGTTGCGTTCCCATCTTCACAAATGGACGTGTGATGTTTTTAGTTGCACTTTCTGCTTCTTCTTGATTTACAATTTACCGCCGAGTGTCCGTAACCAATGCAGTTATCACATAGCCTTTTGCTTGTTAGAATCTCCCTGCGTCTTGCAACAGTTAGCACTTTTGTACAATCTTCTCTTTTGTGATTTTGTAACCCACAGTAGATACATCCATGCTTAATACCACTTACCATGATTTCTTTGTCATTAAGACCACCATTGTATTGAATGAATGTAGTTCTTCGATGTTCATTGGACTTTGACTGCACGTTTGCGTTCTTTTTATCGCCTTCATCGTATCCCTCCAACGAATGTGGTAAACCAAGTATATCCTCTCTGGGCTTTCCTTCGACGAGTTCCAGTAAGTAGTTGATTTGCTGATGTTTGATATGTTTGAGTTGTCGACTTCTGCAGTGAATGGATTCCAAAATCATAACCAGTCTTTATAATCGCCTTTAAATTTTGTGATGTGTACTTTTGAAGCTTGACGGATTGTTGAGTAGCTTCGTTTTCGTTTCCAAGAGATTTGCTCTATGTTTCTTTCATTTTTAGTTTCTTTAAATACCATTCTTCTTCGCAATGCAGTTTTTTCAATGAGGCTTGTTCTGCTGCTTTTTGAATCGTTAACTGCTGGTCCATGATTTGTTTTTCATACTGGAACTTTCTGATGCGTTCGTTTTTTTTTTATCGAATCCAACTTTTCTTCCATTTTCTTCTTAATTTCAATCGCTGCTTCTACTTCCGTTACTGGTTTCGAATACCATTTTTCTACCGAATTGATGTTTTCGTCGTTGTCAAGCATTTTTCTGGTCAGCTCATCCTTTGCCATTTCAAATCTTCCCAATAAACTTGTTATTTTGTCCAGCGCCATGATTTTGCTTGATTTGCCGCCATCAATTGTGTTGCGTTCTATGCTTTTAATGTTTATTCTTATCATGTTGATTTCTCTCGGGTATATTTGCTCTTGGTCCATTCTTCGCTAACTCGAAGATTTTGTTCGTCCTTGTAGTAGTCGCTACCAATTAGTGTAGGGAATTATATAGACATTCCCTGAGGCACTAAAGAGTCCCTTTTTAAACCTAATAATATTTTTTACATCTTACTGCGCATCAAATACATTTTACAAAATACACTCTCTTTTTATAGATTTTTACAATTGCGTCATTTTCACACACTTAATACAATAACAATTACATACATTGAGACCTACACATATTAGCACCTATAAACATCAACACCTTCGCTCATTAGCACCTACAAAACATTAACACCTTCGCACACGCTAATTATAAGACTTTATTCATGACAGTAGCTTTGTAGTTTTAATTGAATTTTCTATATGCATTTGATCAATTGCTATGGTGTTGAAGTAAAAATTCAGAACTTGAAGACCTCTTTTTGTTCCACCTAAGGGGTCAGTCTGAACTAAACTTGATATTCGAAATGGGATTGCTGTAAGAATTAGATCTAGAATATAAGTATAATCATTTAATTTTAGCTGAAATGTTGGTTTTATAAGATGTCATGTGAAGTATGTTTCTTAAATACAATTCATAAATAAAGACTCTTTCGGTGCGACAATAACACTTTGATACTAGTTTTTCCATTTGCAATTTAAATATGGTAAATTAAAATCGCCACAATCAAGACATCAGTGTATTTTTTGTTCTTAATAAAATATTCATAACTTCTTTTGATAGAATTAGTTAAAAGACGACAGTTTTCAAGATTCATTGTTTCCTGGTCTATATATACAACCACATAAAATTAATTTACCACTTACTTTGATAGAACACCATATTTGTTCAACTTCTTTGTTATTGAGCAAATTGTCTTTTATTTCAAAAGCGCTTATTTTATCTGAAGTAAATATACAAACACCACCTCTTCTACTTTTTTCACGATCTCTTCTGTAAAGATTGTAACTTGGTACATTTTTTATTGATAGATTATTACACCATGTTTCTATTATAAAAATAAATTCTGGCTTTTTTATTTTTGTTTCAACAACAAGTTCATTTAATTTATCTCTTTCTAGCGATGTTGCATATGTGTATTATCATTATAAATAACTGGATTTACTTGAAATACTCAAATTATGAGTTGTCTGAACATTTATGGTATTCAATTTACTTTGAGATTGAACCCTCTCACTATTTATATTAAAAATTAAACTTATTTGAGGTTAATCATGGTTTGGTGAGTTAATTGGGTTTTTAACATTTTTTCGTTACTTTCTTCTTATATAATAGAAATCCTCTATCTCTTTGTTTTTTTAGTACTTTTTTCTCTACATTCTTGTCTCAACAACTTGGATTTATATCTTTCTGTTTCTGTTAAGTCTGGATTGGTAAAAACTTTGTCATACACTTTTGAGTAACGTAATTCTTTTGCTTTTTTTAATATTAAGTTTATTTCAAATTTATCTTTTAGTGAAACTATAAACGGGGCTTTTTGTCACTGCTTGATCTTAACTTCATAATACTTTGTATGCTTACTTAA